>NC_089695.1:5676687-5979718 GCF_031753505.1 Anomalospiza imberbis
AGCACTGCCATTTTGGATGGAATAGAAGGGGTTTTTTTCTTTTTAATTTGCTTTATTAAAACACAATATCTGCATTAGCCACTGAGAACAGACAGCCAAGAGTAACGAGGGTGACCTATTCAACATGGAAATTTTGTGCAACGGCCTTCTGTGCAAGTTGGCTAAGTGATGTAACAGGCACAGGAGTTCAAAGGTCTGATGAAATGACAAAACAATAACTACTCAGTATCTCTTTAAATTTAAGAACCTTGGTCCCAGGGGTTGCCTGACTCCCTTCCTTTCTCTCTTTTTTCCTTTACTTTTTTTTTTTCTATCAGAACACCTGATTGGGAATTAATCCTTGACAACCTTTGAAACCATTAAAATATTCAAGTTAATTTTCCTCCCTCCTCCAAAATGTAGCTGTACTTTGGGCAGGTATCATGCATTTGATTTGTATTCCCTTTACACAAGCTCAATTATTGCACAAGTCCTTTATCATTGAAAAAAGGGAAGGAATTCAAGAGCTTGAAAGAGCTGTAACACAGCAGATCAACACGCTGGCAGTGAGTGACAGTTTAAGACCCTCAATCCCACAGCTGAAATATGAAAATTATTTTTCAAATAGCATAACTGCATAACACAGAAATATCACTTCATTCCTACTCCGACAAGGAGTGCCTTCTCCAGTTGTACAACTTTGAACTTCTCTCACACACTTCAAATTAGCTCAAGTTTCTTCTACTCCTACCATTAACCTCCAGCATTCAAATTCTTTGCCTTTTCTTTCCAAGTCTTCCAAAACTGAGATTGTTCTAATGCATTTACCTTAAAATACAGACCAAACACCCTGAAAGTAGTAGGCAATCAGGAGGTTAATTAAAATTTAATAAAACCTAGAAAAAAACATTGGAGGACTGATTGTTAGTGTTTAGAAAAAAAATCAAAAGTATTTTATGTAAGTTTTGCCCTTTTTTTGTTTGCCTGAATATTTGCATAATTCCTCTATGTCCCAGCTACAGGCCCTCAACCAGCCACCACATATCTGGGTGCAATTAAACAGTTGAATCATATCCCATTAATATATTTGCAAAATTACCTACACCCAGCAATGTAGTTACAGCTGCATTTTTTTTAGTGTATTTCCTTACAATTACATGGAATTTTAATTAAAAACAAGGGATAGATGCAAGTGGTTTAAAGGCTCCTTCAACAGAATTTGTTACTGCTATATGGGAACTAATGGAAGTAGCAGTCTTTTTTTTTAATATTGAAGTTTTAAAAGAAAAATAAAATTCTGTAGTTTAGATTATATGAGCATTAGGAAAAGCAAAGAGATGTTTTCTTTAAACAGATATCAAAAAATATAGTCCATATTGTTGTCCCTCTCCATCATTATGAGGAAGACTCCTCACCATTTTCTGTCTGCCTTAAGCCACTCTTTGAATCCACAATGCAGGAGAGAAAAAGGAAAAAGTGTTCTGCAATTCTCTCAGTGACTCTGAGCTCCACACATCAATAAGCCTTGCTCAGGTGTGGATGAATGAGAGCCTGAGACAGAACACCAGAGATTCAGAGCTCTACCTCTTTCAAGCCCACACCATCACCTTCCCCATTAGAACCAGAACATGCAGAAAAGAAATGAGACAAAGCCCCCCCATAGCTTGCAGTCTGCATGAACCTGTCTCACCTGAAAGCCTTCCTTCCCCAGTAAAAGTCTTCTTGGGTTTAAACTTCCTACTGGATCCATACATCTGACCTCCACACCTCCCTAAAAACATCTCTCCAAGATTCAACTTATCTTCTAAAATCTGTGGGCTCTCTCCTATCTTGATTCTTTCTCTCTCTCCAGCTCTGAATAGTTGTAGAAAAGCTGCTTCTCATAAATCCTCTGCTTTCTTTCCCGTCCAGTACTGCATCAGTAATCTTTAACAAAGCAGCTTATGGAATAGCATCCACAAACTGTGGAGCAATTTTCAATTCCTGCACAGTGATATGAATGATCCTCAAAATAAGAAGAGATGGTGACCTAAGAAGTAGAAATCTTTTGAAAATTGTGTTTTCCTGTTTTGCTTCCCTGCAACGTTACACTTGAATAGATTAGTCACTTAGCAGCATAACTATAGTGTAAATCTGAATATTTCAAAATCTTGTTCTTGAGAAATGGCTTAATATATATTCTGGAAAATAGATATCTCTCTTGTGACTTGTCTGTGCAGAGTACCGTCCACTGAGCAATGTTTGTAAAAAGGGAAATCCTTGGAAACGGTTTTGCTTTGTTTCCAGCCTGTAGCATGCCTTGCTTCTCAATTCTTCAGAGGGATGAGATATAGCTGTAGTCTGGTGTTATTCTCCAAAAGCATTAAAGCATAAAATTACCATTTATTGCTATGTCTAAGACAAATTAAATAAGAGACAAAATGTATCTAATCTAAGTAAAACTTATTTTTACTTCTAATATAATTTTATTTCTTTAAAGAGACTATATTCAGGTTGGTGATGACTTAGAGAATGACTAAAACAACACCTAGGATAGTTTGCATCTACTTCTAACAATTATCATCAATCAGAAAAATGATAATATATGCCTTTCAAATATAATGTGAAATTACTGGAATCATTCCAACATCAAGATGAAATCTTAAACTGTATGTTCACAATGGAGAAATTAATTCATCAACTTTACTACTGGATCAGAAGTAGTCTTTTGCTCTGTTTAAAGGAAGAATGGGACAATAGACAAAAAAGGAAAGGAGGGAAAGTCTGGCACTCCCCATCACTTCATGTGGCACAGAAGCTGTGTCTATAATGCAAAGACAAAGAAAGAAGGAATAAACTATGCTAGTCACTGGTAATATACAGTGATGAATGGAGACTGAAAGACAGCTTTATTTACTGTACATTTGACAATACATACCAGCAAGATTATAGAAACAGAGACCTCCATTTGCCCCAAGAAATAACCTAATTTTCATTTTAAAAATCCATTTTTTGCTCCCTTTTTGTGTAAAACTCAAATTCCATTGTTTGTCCACATAACTTCTGGAAAGCAAACCTAATGTTCTACTTGCCCTTGAACATCTGTCTTTCCCATATTGAGAAGCATTTAAGGAATGTGCTTCAGCTGTCCTTATAATGACCTGAAGAACAATCTAAATGCCACCAGGTTTAGGCACTGTCACCTGCACTCCGTGGTTCTGACAGTCTCCCACCAGGAAAGCAAAGGAGACATTTTAAAGACGTAAACTCTAAAAGCAAGCATCAAAAGGAGTTTGAAGGTGTTCCTGCAATCTTAATCTGGTAATATTGGAAAAATAAATTAGATACAGCCTGACATCCACCTCATCCTGTGAAAGAGGATAAGAACAAAAATACCGAAGAACTGCTTTGTAATGCACAGCTGTAAGAAACAATCCTCAGGATATCTGACACTGGAATAGTAGGGATATGTATTTTCCTTTAAATCTGTCTTTTTTAATATACCCCTTCTTCCCACAGCATTCAATACAAGCACATCTCCAAACAAAAATAACTCTCTGCAGAATGACATTGATAATTACTTAGTTCATCAGCAAGGACTGAACAAATCAGGCTGAGAAAAAACCATTTGAACCATCTTCTTTCTTCCCTCTTGGTGTGAAATAAGGGTGGAATCAATAAGGGTGGTACAAAATGCACTGCTCACATGAAACCACTGGTGTAGAAACAAAGAAATATTCCTAATAAATGAGCAGGTCATGTAAGAACCCCAAAGCCCAAAAAGCAGGTCAGCCTGTGCTTTTCCATCTATATTCCCCATTCCAATTGCCCCTCATTCCTCTTCTCTTAACTTGCCCCTCTTCCCTCAACACACCCCTCATTCAATATCCTACTCCTCTCCTTATCTGCCTTTGAATTAAACTGTTCCACCAGTTTTCTATTCTGCTGAAAGTCCAGGTGGATAAAATAACAACTGAAGGAGACATTTTTTCATTAGCTCAAGTGCTCATCAAACAGAAGCCTTGAATAGCCAAGGGGAACAAACACAGTCACAACTGTGTTAAGGTTTAATTTACAAACCCAAAGCAACAAACAACACTCACGCAATCCCCTGCTTAATCAGTAAATTTAGGCTCTCTCAAATCCATATGCCTGTCTAAATTGTATTTTAAAGATAATTTGGAAGCTCTAAGGCCCACGAACACACTGAATACAGTTGCAAGTCATATTAAGTGGTTAAGTTTTTCTGTATAACCTAAGAAAAAGCAACATGTGGTCATTGTCCCTGGTGCAATATTCCTGGATTAGTAAAACAGCAGGACCCACATGGTTTGCACACAAACAGTAGGACAAGCAGATTCCATAAACATTTCTAATCACATAATAGAGTAGTTGCTATGTATACTCACTCCCACTTTTAAACTTAAGCAGCTAACAATTTTGTGTCAAATGCAAAGTGGACATCTTCCACTCCAGACAAACTTTTATTTTTCCAAGAGCATGGACTCCAATGTGACATTTATCTATGTAAGCAGAAAGGAAAATCTGCAATGTCCTTATTCTAAATTCCAAATGTATGAATTAAATCACCTAATCTGACATTTTTACCTAACGGATAAAGAAGGAGAACATTTTACAATCCTTATGTGGTTTATTATGGGCTGAAAGGCTAGCAATAATTTTTGGCATGCATCACTTATTCATTTCTGAAAGTCCGAAGGAATTTACTGCTCGTTTGCAGTACTTAACACACTTGGGTTCTGGCAAGTGAATAGCAGCTGGTCATGAAAACCATGTCTCCCTCACAGCTATTGCAAGACAATTTTATTTCCACTGAACAGTGGGAAGAAGATGAAAACTGCACAGAATCCATACCAGGCACAAGCACATTCAGCCAGCAGACACTGTGTCATAGCAAATTCCCTTGGAAAAGAAACCTCCTTACAAGAAACTGGATATTAATTCGTTTAAACAATGATATATTCAGTGGTTAAGTTTTATATTTCAAAGGATGTAGCAACTGCCTGGGGGTCACCACAATAGTATGTTTCCACTTGAAAACACCTGGTTCAGGTAACATGCAAGAGTTAGTTTTTCCTATGACTTTTAAAAATTCTTCATTTTCAGTTGCTTCATTTCAGTACAGGTGTCCTGTATGAATACACAGGCAGAAATTCCATAAAAGGTCTGAGAGTTTTTCAGGTTCTTTTACCTTTTGTTATTATTTGATTCTAATACTCTCTACTACAGTCACAACCAGGTATTGCACTATATTTCACCTTTCAGCATAGCACAAAACTCACTGACATCAGCGTTCATTTTGCTACTGCATGAGTGAGAAACTTATATCTACTTCTGTGAAAAATTTTGCAACTAAAGCTCTTGAGTTATGCACTGTTAAACTAAGATTTAGTTAATGAAACACTATGAATCATTCATTCCTTTTGTGATTGAATATCTAACACTGCAGTACAAGTTTGCAACCAAGAGACCAGGGATCAATGTAACTAATTACAAATTTAAGCACTTGCATTATGGACCAGCAGCACTGAAATGAACAGAACTTGAATATAAACCACCACAGGCACAAAATTAATCTACCAGTTACCCTGTTTCTTTGAGAAGAATGACAATCCACAGGTTGACACATGTAAAATGCCACGAAGTCCTGAATTCAGTTGCTTCTTCAACACAGATTTCTCACACAAATTGGACAAATCAGAAATCATAATTCTGATTTCAGAGGATTTGTTTTCTGCAAGACATGAAGGCATTTCACAACCATGTCTGAGGCAAAATCCAAAATTATTTTTATGCACAAAATTCAGGCTTCTACTCTTTATTTGTACTGCCCATGGTGATTATGAATGAGAATCTCTTTAGTTTCAGCCAGCGGACTGCACAGCACAGAGGACTCTGGCAACTGGCCAGTACTCCACTAGAGTCAAGTAAGACTTTACATGGAACAATGTCCCTTAAGAGTAACTTAAGGAAGATGACACTACTCATTATAGCACTTGCTAAGAAGAAAATTTAAAATAGATCTAAATCTCTAGTGTACCTCTTGTTCTCTTGGAACAGCAACTATGCTTTTAATGCATAACCACTTTCCATTACTGCATTTCCACTGTATTAATCCATAATTAAATACCAACACGCATGTGCACGTAGGCATTAAAGAATTCCTCAAATTACCATGTAGCACATTTACTGAACTAAGTTAAATACCTCATTATCTGTGTATTCACCAGAAAAGCATTTGAAAATATAAGCCTGAGGATAAATGGGAGGAAAAAACTAAAGGAAATTAAGAGATCATATATGTATATCTGATAAATGATATACTGGATATATGATCTGTGATTTGAGCAAAACACCCAACTGCAATGCTAAATCTCAATTAGTTTTGTGCAATGGATAACAGTAAAGAGCAAGATAATGGCCTGAAGCAATTTTTATGCTTTACAGATAAGACTGATACTATGTCAGGGCCTAGACTGTCAAATGTCACCTGCACATGGTGTTTGACAAAGAGTTCTGTCACATGCAAACCCTACACAATACATTAATAACGATGTATTTCAGTCTAGGAATGGTATCAGAAAGAAGCAACATTTCTGCACAGTAACTCTTGTCCTTTCTTTCTGATCACATTCCATCGATGTATCCCATCACCTCACCCAAGCAACTGGTGCCTTTACTATGACTCAAGTGGCTTGGTTTTAACAGAACTGTTTAGAGAACAGCTCCTTTTCCCAGAGTGTGTCAGTGCACTGACTTTCCATGTCTAATGTATCACATACAGAATAGACCAGACTATTTTAGTTGGAGCAATGATCATCTCCAACTGCCTGAGCGACCCAGGGCTGACCCAAGTAAGGGTATTGTCCAAATGCCTCTTCAACAATGGCAGGCCTGATTCTCTGAGCTGTTGAAATCCCTCTGCAAGGCAATTCGTACCTCAAGAGTCAACAGCACCTCATTGTTTGCCTATCATCAAACTTGCTAATGGTGCATTCAACTCCTTCATGCCAGCACTGATCAATTTTCTGAAGAACACTGCCCTAGAACTGAGCCTTGGGGAACAATCCTGGTCTGGAGGCAGAGCCATCCACTGCAGCTCCTTCAGCCAGCTCCTCACTCAGCTCATCCCACATTCACGTAACTTGCTCAGAAGGAAGCTCTGAAGGGCAGTACCACGAGCATTACTAAAATCCTGAGAAATTACATGCACCACCTACCCTTCATCCAGTAGGCAGGTGACCTTGGCATTGAACAACATCAAATTAATTAAACAGGGCTTGCCCTTTGTGAACCCGTGTTAACTCTGCCTGTTGATAGCATCACTCTTTAAAAGCCTTTCAACAACACCCAATAGAACCTTCCCCATAATTTTTCCAAGATCTGAAGTTAGACTAACAGGTCTGTAGTCCCCTGGGGTCTCTTCCCTCACACCCATTTTGTAAATTTGGATAACACTGGCAAGCTTTTTTGCAAATTGCAATGATATTGACTAGCTAGCTTTTATGAAACTCTAACAATATCTGTGTACCACACAGGATTTAAATATAAATAAATACAGTTTTGAGCACAGGATACTACACATTACATAATGTATACAGTACCATGTATATGAAGTTATTTTATATTTTAAAAAAATAGTTGGAGAAACAAAGAAATTAATCTGCTCGTATTTTCTTAGACGTGATCCTTCCTCTTCCCTAACCTTTTTTCAAAGTTTTCAGTGTTTGGTCCTCACTGAAAGGTTGTGTATTAGCCAGACCAGTGAGCAGACAGGTAGACAGATAAACACCTACTTGGGGCAACAAATCAGATCAATGGCCACGTATTTGTACAAAGCATGGGACTAAAGAAAGAAAATTAAGCCTGCATCCAATAGTTCTGTTATTTCATATTGCCACTTTCCATTAACATTCACTCAGCAGATAAATGTATTTTTTTCATGACAAATGGTATAGTGGGAGAGGGAAGAGTGCATTTTACTCAGAAAACAGCACAGCTTTTTCAAGTGTCAAGACACCTGCCATTCTTTTGCTTTACCTAAACTATTAAAACTCACTCATTAGTGAGAGACCTATAGAATTGCAAAATACATTTTAACATTTCAGAAGACCCAGCTCTTCCCCAAACTCTCCATTTTCTCTCCTGTATCAGCAGTTTCACTGCCATGTCTGAGTTCTTGCTGACATGTCACCAGGCATCTCTTCCTGTTGACGATTCTGACCTTTATTAATTCAAATCTGTGCAATCTTCACCACTGATCTGTCAAAACTGACACCTTGTCACACTAAGATTTTGCAGGGAGCATTCTGAAATAGTTCACAGGGCATTACATTGAATCTACCTGATACCCAGAGAGGAAATTTACATCTTTTAGCTATTTCTTCTATATTATTCTGGCAGGATGGCCATATATGTTGCAATTATTTTGCAAAACAGCTCAATACTCCAAAAGACTACAACCAATCCTAATAAGTAACCAACTGAATTACATTAATTGTTTTTCTAAAATATTTTTCAATAGCAGGTTTGGTTTTTTTTTCTGCTGAAAATGTATCCCTAATGGCAAACAAATCTTAGCATCTTGAAGTTGAACCAGGTACAGTTTGAGACCCTTATTCATAGGTCCAGTGTATAAATGTACTTCCCAGGAAATAAAACAGCAGGCAAACAGTATAGCCCTTTTAGCATCATCATTTGGAAAAGAACCAAGATTTGGAGAAACCATTGCCTAAAATATTCCACCAGCTGAGCTATTTTACAAGCAACAGTGACAACGGTCAGTTGTGGCTGCATTAGGCAACTTCAAGACTGACATTTCATCAGGTCTTTGCACTAATTCCCAAAACACAGCCAACTGCTGCCATAAATATTCTTGCCTAGTTATAAAATGGGAGTGTTTTTTTTTTTTTTTTTGTAACCACATAAAGACAGCTTAACACAAAAGAGTAATATTTCTGAGCATGAACTACACAAGAAATGCTTTAAACAATATTATTTACAGTATTTAATTCTCTTAAAAGTTATTGCACTTACATTTTAAGTCCCGCATGGTGTGGAATAACCTCTGAAGGATGAATCTATATGAATACCTTAGTTATAGTGATAACTAAGGCAGACTGACTTTTTATCTTTTTATCTGCTGTAACTACACTGAAACCAAGTGAAGTAGGAACTAAACTTATTTGAGCTGAGGCTGTGCCAGAACCTGCAGTGCTTTATTGACAAGACAATGCCCTACCTGGAACATCACAGCTGTGCACAGTAATTCTTCTCAGTATGGGTGTACTCCCATTAATAAGAACATTTTGGGGAGTCACATAGTGGCTGCAGAAATGTGCAGGTAGGACTTCCTCCAATTACCTAGAACTTCTCCTCAGCATCCTACAGTCTTTAACATCCTCTTGAGGAAAACATAACTTTTATTATATGATGCATTCAGAAATAACTCTTCTTTGCCAATACACAAGGATTTCTGAAGTGCCAAGTGCACCTGGGAAAGTAATGCTGCTGGGTGTTTGCATTTGTTCAGAGGACATCCTCTCATAGTTTTATTCCTCACAGAAATTGTATGGCTAGTGTGTTCTTATGGGCCTTCTCTAAAACCACCATTTTGTTTAAGACGAGGTTTTTATTTCCTGTCTCTAAAGAGATTAGGGTGAAGGAGAGCAAAGACCACAGAATTACAGACCAATTACGGACCACTCAGCTGGGCTTCAGCCCTGGGCAAACTGATAGAACAAATACATTAAAGTAACTATTTATAAGCACTTCCAGATTAACCATGAGATGAATAGCCACCAACACAATTTTCTTGAGAGCAAATCAGTTTGACAGCTCAGTCTAACTTCCTTCAACACAAACGTAGTAGCTAAAAAGAAAGCAGGAAATTTTCACATCTTGACTTTAGTAAACATCTCAACAATACCTAGCCAGATTGTCTTGTACCAGCTGAACAGACAGGTTATGTGAAAACCCTGTAAGAGTGGTGAAAAGCCCATTGGATAACCATTAGGTACATTTATACATGTCCTAGTAATTATGGCCTGTCTTCGGTTGCAGAAAAAAGATTCCAGTTAAATGCTATTAGGAGGTTTCAAATCCAAGGGACAACAAAACAAAACTAAATTGCATAACGAGGTCAGGGTGAAACACCACTAACAGCAGATGTGAAGGACAAAATATTTATTTTTCAGGATTTCTAACTTGATTTCTAAAATAATAAATTAAAAAGGAGTGGTGAATTTACTTCCTAAAAGATACATTTAGACTATTTACTGCTAGTCCAACTTCTTCACTATCTTCTCAAACCTTTTTTATATCTGTAAGAAAACACTGGTAGAAGTTTGGAAAAAAATAAAGTGAGATGCAAATTAAATCCTGTAAATTGCAGGCCCCTTTTAAAGTTATTGCAAATTTGATGATATAATGAAAATCCACATAAAGCACCAATTTTCTATAATCACAATTCCCAATAAAACTGAAGAGTTTTTGCCACTTGCAAGGTATTTTAATCAACTAAGGTAACCTCCAAATTAAACACCATAGTTTATCCTAAATGCCAACAATAAATACAATAACCTTAGGAAACATGACAACAAGATGTGAACATTTACCATGAATTGATATACTCTTAATTCTGTTATCCAAGTAAAAGTCAGTCTCGGGAGTGCCAGTTCTTGAACTGTGGCTCTAGCAGGACCAGATTGATAGCATGACACTACACAGCATGAGAAGTCTGTAAATAAGCTGATTTATCCCCAACAGCAGCACTTGGACTATACAGAAAGCAGAAAATTCTCTTTCATAAATCTTAAAAATATCAAAAAATACACTACAAATAACCAAAAAACTAGACAAGAATGAACTAAACTTTGCTGTCAGAACCTTTAGATAAATAGGATTATGCTAAATCTACTGGGAGAAAAAAAAGTAACAAATAAACAACAAACTTGTAGAATCAGCATTGCAGTACTACAGAACATGATCTAGATTTCAACTCCAATCACTATAATAAGTGATTATTCATCATCATGATTAAGGGGAGACATTTAATGCTATGTCATCAATGCATCTGCATTGACACCTCCATGAAAACACAGTGCATGTCTCATACACAATTTACTTTGTGGATAATTCATCAATAGCTCGGTTCCTGCCTCAAAAGAAGGCTCCTCTGGCAAAGAGAGCACTTTATGATGTGCTGCACACAGAATCAGGTCTGATTTCTCACAGTGAGAAAATGGCCATCATAAGCCCCAACTCTTCTGAGCTTGGCATAAAACACACGCAGTTCCACCAAGTGCAGTTCACAGCCTGGGAAGTCTGAAGTTAAAACACTGTTAAACACCTTCCCTAGTGTCTAGGATGAGGCATTTTCCTTGATAATGTTTTGTTTTTAGACAAAGAATTTGCCTAGAGAACTGATCAAAGAAAGGATCTGTTGGACAAGAAGATGAAACTGCATATCTCCTTTTCTGATATATTATTAAAAAGTATCACTGTACCACACACTTCATGTTTCTACTAAAGAATCTAACTACTCAACCAGAGATTGTTGTTGGGCTTTTTCCTCCCTTTTTAGAACTGAAACGGGTGTTAGAGGGTCTTTCCTACCTGCCTTTTTGTTACATGTGCCTAGCTTTGAAGCAAGTATCTCTGAAATGAGGCAGATGGTATACCTTTTGAAGTACCAGCTCATTCAAAGAAGAAGCAAAAAAAGGAGAAACAGCTCTATTGCTGTTACTTTATTATGCAATGCTCTTTTAATCGCATAGGGATGACCACTGAGAATCAGAAGATAAAATCATGATTCCTCCTGCCACTGCTTTGCAAAAAGAGAAATAGAACTACAAGGAATGAGTTCAGGCTTCTCAATATAGTGCATGGGAGAAAAGCCCCATTGTAATGACTTACTGTCTCAAAGTGACAGAGTATGAATGCCATAATGATTTTTAAATCATCAGGAACTACACAAGTTCCTGCATTCCAGTCTAAAGAAAGATGAAACAGTAGAATCTATTCAAAGGATCAATCTAAAGAGATCAGATTCTGTCTTCTATCATCAAGACTGGGCCAGCAATATCACATATTTGACAGGTCAGTATAACCAGATCAAAAAGAAAGCAACAAGTGACAGGACAAGAGGAAATGGCCTCCAGTTGCACCAGGGGAGGTTTAGGTCGAATATTAGGAAAAACTTTACTAAAAGGGTGGTCAGGCATTGGAACAGGCTGAACAGAAAAGTGGTGGAGTCAGCACCCCTGAAGGTGTTTAAAAGATGTGCAGATGTGGCACTTGGGGATGTGGTTTAGTGGTGACTTGGCAATGCTGAGTTAGCAGCTGGGCTAAACGATCTCAAACTTTTCTTCCACCTAAAGAATTTGAAGTTACTATGACTGAAAGATGCTTTCTGCTTCTCAGAAAGACAAAAAGTGAGAATCTCCTAAGGACCAGCTTCCTCAGATGCTGCAATAAAAAGGAAAGACACCTAAGGAAAAATCTCTTTTGATGACAGCAGGTTCCCATGAACTGAAAGTGGTGCCTGCTGGCAAAAAAATGTTAGCTTGGGATCTCAGCAGGGAACATTTAAAAACTTGCAGTGGCTAAAAGCTTCAGGTTTTGTAAACAAAAAGATATTTTGCCAGCCAAATGGGGTTTTGTAAGTGTTCACAGCTCTAAGATAAAGAATAGTCTGAAAAGAGTAAACAGTGGATATATGCAGGTATCAAATTCTTTTTTTTTGTCACTTAAATAATTAAACTGAATCTTATTGACTAATGAAGTTATTTAAAAACATCAGAGTAACATTCCAGCCAGCATAAGCAACTGTTTTTGCCTCAAGTGACATGTTCAGTGCAGTAGATTTTATTATTTCCTAGTAAAATTTATTCTGTCATTTCTGCAAGAGAGTTATTTTTAGCTGACACACAAAATAGTAAAAAAATATATACATGCAAAGCTTCAAACAAAATGAATAGTAACTCATCAGTCTGAAACTGCTCTTGTAGCAAAAGGAGTCAATGGAATAGGAATTGGCCAATGATGCCTTTCCTTAGCAATAAAAATACTCCAGAGTTCTCAAGTTATATGCAAAACTGGCAAAAGTAGTACAGTGTGTGTCGCCTACATGTCAGACAGGAATTGCCTGGTAGGTAGAAAAATTATTTCCTACAAAATGTCACAGCCATCGTTTGCATATCACCCAAAAATATTCAAACTACTGATAGTTTGAAAGAACACTGCTTTTCACTTAGCAAAATAAGCACATGAAAAGCTACTTGTAACTGTGCACCTGAATTAGGAAATTGGCCACTCTCTCTTCCAATAAGGGACAGACAGGACATAGAAAACATGGGGGGTGGGGGGAAACATCAAATTAATTCTGTCCCCATAACTCATTTATTTATGACAGTATTTCAGATGATCATCACCCTATAGTTATTTTATTATATCCTGAAAAACAGAATGACTGATCTTCTGTCCATGCTTTCATGAGGAAGCAGCATTACAACACAAGGAAGAATTAATTACAGAAAGGATGACACTGAACTTCATTCTTGACAGTCATCTTTCTAGCAGGTGTTAGGCCATTTATCTTTGTATTTGCTGTGAGCTCTGAGTCTCTACCAGACCTAAAGGATAGATTTGTTTGGGTTTTTAAGGTACATGGAATTCATTCTTGCCATTCGTATTTCTGCATAAATGTCAACTTTTCCTTTACACAAAACGGTTAAGTCATTCGACACAGTCAAGGACCCCTATTTCCTTTTCTGAAAGAAAAAATAAAAATCCCACAACCAAAACCAAATCATTCACCAAACAAAAAAATTCTGAACCAAGACACTTAAACCTAGAAGAGTTACCCAACAGTTTAGCTCAGATTTAATTCCAAAAGCTAGCTAATTCACAGAGATGAAGCAACTAAAAGAATGTTATATGCTATAAAATCCCCTGGCTGCAATGTAAGCACAAAGAGATATAGTATTTTATCATAGCAATAAAACCTGGTTTAAAGGTCGCCTTTCCCCTCTGTAAGGAAAGAAGTGCTCTAGTTTAGAAAGACCCAAATTACTCTTTTTCTAATGGACATACTTTCGTCCAGGTATTCCAAATCTTTATTCTTGAGACTGAGGATTTAGACACATTTGGGGAGGGGAGTAAAGCATGTTGTCTTTTGGAGGGGTTTTTGTGTGGGTTTTTTTTCCTGTTTGTTTAATTGTGGGGGTGTTGGATGTGGGTTTTTTATTTCTGTGAGGTTTTGGGGTTTTGGTTGAATTGGGTTTTCTTTGGTTTGGAGTTTTTGAGCAAAAGGGCTCTCCTCTTTACATCTCTGTAAATCAATGATCTCAATGCACAGCCATTCCGAATAAGTGATTTGCTTCAGCCCACAATCAAGTGGCTCTCAGCCCTCTGCCAGATTTCCACCACTGCATCCATTTCTTTCCTGTACTGGGGAAGTCCAAACCAGACACCTGGGGACCCCAGACATGCTCCCAGTTCTCTTTCCCAGCCCTGCTGCTCACACAGCTGGCCTGTGCCACAAAGACAGACTGTTACAGAGTCTTGCTCAATTCACTGTCCACAAGGACACCCCCTCATGCCTTTGGAGCCTGCTGGCCCCAGCTCCTCTGTGGTGTTACTCCACCCCAGATGTGTTGGCTGTTTCTGAATTTCACAAGGCTTCTTTCACACCATGTCTCCAGCTTGTTAAAAACAGCAACATTGCTTTGTAGTGAAACTATTTTCCTGGATTTTGTCCCACTCAGCCTAGCAGAGTACCCTGTCCATTCCCATCAAACTGTTAATAAAGATTTTTATCAGCACTGCCCCTATTACTCCAAGATGCTGCTGCTACCAACCAGCTGCCAACTCTGTATCCACAAGTCCTGCCAGTTTTCCACACACCTAGCAGTCCTTAACCCAAACCATACCTATCCATTGTGGCTATGAGAATACATCTTGTCAAAAGTCTTGGTGCAGCAGGAAAACTTCATGAGAGCAGCTAGCCTTGGAAAGCTACCAGGCTGACCAGGACAATCAGGCCTTGCAAGACTGGTGGCTGCTCCCTCCTGCAGGTGGCCAATGCCTCCTCAGATCCTCCTCCTTGGCCTGCTGAAAACAGGAATGTTTTCTTTTTTCCCCTCCCAGTAATTAGGAACCCACACCAATCACCCTTCCTATTGTCAAGAATTAGAAAATCAGGTATGCAAAATAACCTAAAAATCCCATCTTAAGGAAACAAATCTATTTGCATTAAGTCCACAACCTACAGTCTCAGAATACAGTTAGTGGATTCTCAGACTCAAAAAGCATATATTAGTTTTCCCCAGTTTTTCTTCACTCAATCTACTTGCCAATTGTCAGTGATACTTTTTTCTATGCTCCCCCTCCTTTTTCTTCATTTACTGAAAACTTGGTAAGCAGACAAATGCCAATTCAAGTCATTTTCATGTCTAGAGTAAATCTGTGTGTGTGCAACGAAGTTTCTCCAGGGTTTTGTTTTCAGCAACTGTTTTAAAGAGCTACAAACTTCAGTCTAAAATATTTCTAATCATTGTTGCTGCTTATAAACACCTGGCAATGAAGACATGCTTTTGAAGTATATTACCAGAGAGGCAAAAACATTCTGCTGAAAAAGTGCAGAAAGTATTTTTCAGTCCTCAACTCTTCATCACATAGTAACCTCTCTGATTCTTTGAACTGCTGGGATTGACTTTAGTCAGACAAACAGAAAAAGAACATATTTTTAACTAATGAGCTAAAGCACCTGTTTGATACCTGTCAGTGAATAGTATTAACTTGTATTTGCTCCTTAGACACCCTCCCACCAAAGAGCACTTCTATCACTTGCACACCTTTGCACACCAAGTGACTGAAGAGATAAATCAACACCCAGTGGCACACCTTTCTTACAAGTGGGAAGAGAAGCAGTCTATCAGACACTCCTCTATGGCTTTATGAATCAAACCATGTGTGGCTTTATGAATCAAGGCTGACACCTGAAATTGCACCTAGAATTACAGAGAAAGACAACGCAGTTTTCAGGCAAATGATTTAATACATTAACTGTAGCTCTCCCCATTCGACAGGCAGGCAAGCAGTTCCAGTGTGCAGGCGTACACAATAAACAGCAACTTAACCACCTGCTTCAGGATGTTTAATCTAGAGCACAGATTACGCCATCATAATCAAAAATAAGTCCTAAACCCACATAGTCTTAAAAAGGTGAAACAAATATAGCCAGGTTATACCATCCTTCACCTTATTGACTACTGTAAGCAAGCAAAGCATTTAGCTTCAGTTATCAACTGTGTCAAACACTGGACAAACTCAGTTAAAGTTATACCCAGTTCATTTCACACACAGAACTGCACCTTAAGAATGCTCTTCAGTCTCTCTGTGCTAACTTGATTAAGCTAACAGAAGAGCAGCACACTATTGCTGAGATGTGCCCACTGTGAATTGCTACAGTGAGCTCCACACTGCTTTTTGGTGCCAGGGAAGAAGATAAAACACCTCTGCATACAAATCATATTTAAAAGCCCCCGTACAATACTCATTGCTCTTCAGCACTGTACAGATACTTGAGCAAATTATCAGCAGGCCAATTATATAGTACAGTGTATCAATTGTATTAATACAGAAAAATCACAGATGACTTCAGTAAATTACTGAAAGGATGGCACTGCCTTCCTTCTCCCATATATTATTATCCGCAATGATGTGATCAGCTGAGACTGAAAAGTATAAAAAAAATCCCTTCACCTCTTTTTCTGTGAAAACAGGCTTTGTCAAAGAATACGAACAACATGTATCTCATTTCTTATTAACAACACGTTTATAATGTGAACTTAGGAAGTTGTGATATCTGTGACCTCCCACAGGTCATTTGTAACTATGTCTCCTATGAGTTATGAGCTCTTGCCATCCATGGACTAACTTCAATCTGGTGACAGTAATGAGACAAATACGTATTAGCATCATGCCTCTGAAATTGTAATGCCCCGAGTGAATCCTTGACATTTACTATTTGCAATTTCCCCTCATGCAAAATGCAGTGTAAAAAACAACTGAAACACATGAATGTGTTGGCAAGTAATTTCAACTTCATAGCGACTCATTAAAGTTAAAACATAGTCTTTTCCAAATCACTCAAGGAATAAAATTACCACATATAAAAGGGGATGCCATATCCAGTAATATCATGTTTTATGACCTCGACACCAATCTTTTGTCACTTATTCCTAGATTTGCTGCAAACACTTGAACAACTTTTTCACTTCGTGTTAATTTTGATCATCTTCCTGATGATCTTCACTTCTTTTGTTGGACTTTACTGGGCCCACTCAACTTTCAGGATGACTCATTTCACTATATTTTTCACATGCAAATGGCTGCAGGTGTTCTGTATTTTAACTTATTGATAAAAATCAAGATAAATCCTCTATTAACTGAACCTTCCCAACCCCAAAGACGCTGCATTTTTGTTACATAGAAACAATTCATCACAACACCCACTATACTAGCTCAGAATTCCCTGCCTAGGAGAAAAACATCTATTTACAGTGACTCTAAAAAAATCTTCACAGTCTAATGGGTAAACAACCCTTATTTTAAAAATCCTTATATTATAATGCATAGTTTAAAAACCAGAACTGGTATTTAGTCTGATGGACTGTAATGGATCCTGAAGAAATAACAAGTATCTTGTAAAGTATCTTTATATATAATTATGTGATGACTTGATGCTAAAATCAAACTGGATACACATAATATATCAATCTACAATTACAAAGGAAATCTCAATGTCCTATTCTAGGCCACCTATCAGTAATTATGGAATATTTCTTAGCTACACTAAGTAATATGAAATTGTTAATGTCTGCAAACATTTCCCAGTGCATTCCATTTGGTCCAGACTTTCTAGTCATAATTCAGGCATAATTTTGTACCCTCCAGCAGGGGGTACAAGATCATGACTTCCTTATGAAATGTACTTCATGAAGTACAAGACTCTTTTCCCCAATCTTAATTCTGTATGAAAAGCTACATAGCTGGGCTGTTTATTGTGTAAAACCACTGTATGATGCTGTCACACTTACTTGATAATTTTGAACATGAAGGGCCTGTGCTTTTTAAATCAGTGCAAAGTGAATAAGGCCAGTGAATGTTACAGCCAGCCAAGCCCATTCCTATCCACTCCTCCTGCACACCAGTTTTTCCAGGCAATAAATACAGGCCCAGAAGGAAAGTAGTGGTCTGAAGATTATGGGCTTTTGAAATTGGAAAGATTACTCATAGATTTCTGTAAACACTCTGTTCTCCAAGTAAACATTACAAAAGATTGCAAGGTGACACAGTAGAGGCAAGTGGTGCTTAGGGCCAAAGTTAACAGGTCTGACTTTGTAACAGAGTCATCACATATCAAAGTACACAGACTCCACAGAGAACAAATGATAATAAATCAGATGTCAAATCAGATGCCAAAAGAAATTAAAGGTTGAAATATGAAGAGCAGTTTGACATGAATGCTCTACAATTAGCAACTAAATGATGTTTGGCACACTTCTGCAGGTGGAATTTTACAAGGTGCTATTCCCTCACATATATGACAATTAAGGGACTATTTGAGCCCTATTTGGGATCTTCTCTAACATTTCAATCAGAGTTTCAAGATTTTCTTATGGAATGCTGAGAACAATAGAGCAAGGGAAGTGCTTTATAAAGAAGCCTGTAGATTTCACTGCAGCAAACTGATAGAAGAGATCACTAACCATCCTAACCAACAAATACAAGCTGGAGGTTCACTGGAGTATTGTGCACTTTTCCACACAGTAGAAGAATCATGAAGTCACAGTATTCAAATTGAAATTTTGTGAAATTCGCTAAAAATGCAAAATCAACAACTTTCAAAATACTTCTCTGGAATTTAACATGAAAGACTCACAACTAAGGTGGTTGAGAAGTCCAACCTGTCTTGTCCACCTCCCCACAAAATGCACCTTTTCAGAATGCTTGACTTATCTTAAAAGTGGTAACTGGAAATTCTACACAATCAAACAAGAGAAAACATGTTTCCTCCTAGTTAATTTCAATGACCAGATAGTGTCTACTAAAATATACACATAGTTCACTGTATTAAAGTTTGGAACGTTTTGATTCATATGGGTAATTTAGTAATATTTTGCAAACAGTATTTTGATCCAGAAGCACTTAATTGCTGGAGCTTTCAGAGACAATTACTTCAAAAGACTCTCCAGTTACCTTCACAGGGTTATTTTAAAGCTGCTCTTACATTTGAAATGCAGTTTCTTTCTAGCACATAAATCAGTTTAACTATGCTGCAATTGCTTCCTTTCTCATACTACACTTTTATTTTGCCTGGTGGAAGAGGTAAACCTGATACAAAATGTCTCAATAAAGAGAAGAAGAACCCCCTGATAGCTTTGATATTGATGGAGACAATTCCTGTTGTCACTGGTTTAACTATTGCTGGCCATGGTCTCCTGGGCTCCCGTATGGAAATAGCAGTGCCAAGAGCAATAGTGGAACAATTATATAAAGAAGCAAATCTATCAAATATGAGAAGAACCATTAGGATTTGCAATTGTATAACACTTTGTGATGACATTCAAAACCCCAGTCAGGGCACTGACTGGCTCTAAGTGTTTCAGCCATCCAGGATATCAAAACAAGGTACAGGGTAGCTCAGAAAAGGAAACCCTTGTTCAACTTGGCAGCTACAGCTACGATGATAAAAATCAACATAATTCAAGCATGTTTTTTTTTTTTTCCTTAATGTTTGTATATAAATAAATCATCTTGATATAATCATATATTTTGGGACAAGGAGATAAAACATGACTGGAATATTTAAGAGCAAACTGACATACCATTTTTAGAAGGCAACCCTGACTCCAGGTACATAAACCATATTAATTTCAGTATTTATTATCTTCCAGCAGATTTTTGAAACTTTTGCTCCCTCTTCAGTTATTTCATCCCTAATCCTTGTATTCTTTACAGTCATTGAGAAGAAACTTCCAGGAGAAAACATGGCTGTATCTTTCAAGTTTGCCTCAAATTTTTCTGCTTATTCTGCATATGCAATAATCACAAATTTCTGCTAGATACATTACAGTGCTATTTTAATGGGAAGAACCAAAATATTAACATTGTGGTGGTGTATAAATACACATATAGGTTTTACTTAATTTTATTCTTTTTGGACAAAAATCCCATTTCAAGCAGGGATTAAGAAAATAATAGAAGACCTGGGAAATAATCTAAAGGAAAAAACATAGCTTTTATAATGACTAGAATGTTCATATACACACACAAACATTATAAACTATTATTTTCTGTAATTCTTATCAGAAAAAAAAAAATCAATGAAGTATCAAAAGTGAAAAGCAGATATTTTCAGACTCAGAAGAAAAACTTCTATGGAGTGATACAAGATCAAAAGCTTCCAAGTCAAAGTGCCCGGTATCTAGGTAACCACAGATCCTGGCAACTGGCTTTTGTTTATTTATTTGTCTGATTAACAAATAGATATTTGAGTGCCCTAATCCCTGAGACATCTCCCCACCTACCACTCCTAACTGACTGATTTGCTGCAGCCCACACTGGATGTGAATCTGAGGATAAACAGTAATAACAAATACATTTAGAGAACTCAGAAAATCTTCCCTACATTGCATAACCTGGATGATGGGCTGGAAATTCATTCAGTTATTATCATTAAGCAATCATTTGAAGACTTCAGTTAAACTAATGCTTTTTCTGATTTGATTCAAGTTGTATTTGGCTATTAGTCTAAAACTAGCATTTACTTTCTCTGAAGGACACTCACATCAGATCTGAAAATTCCTATTTTCACAGCATTCTAAAATACTTATCTGCTCATTCCCAGCCAGTTTTATTATTTTCAATTCCCATCAGACTTTAAGTTTGGAACCCTATCAGTATTTAACACAGCTTCTCAGGTGCTTTAAGCACATAAACATGCAATACAAAATCATCTTTGTATTGTCTCAGGTGTGGTTTTTCAAATGTCTGTCAGTACCCTGTTATTAATATTCTAACATCAGCACTAAACATTCATATAGAGTATGGCTGTACTTTTCTCTTTTCTCCTTTTTCATAATATTTTTCTTAAATAATTTACTGATTGCTACCTAGAGTATGTATCTGAGAAGGTCTCAGAGCATGTGTGCCCTATCTTATTTTAGGTGATTTTAGTCCGATGCTAAATTAGCCCTTAATTTGCTTTCATTCACTTCAGAGGGAAAAAAAAAAACAAATAAAAAAAAAAAAAAAAAAAAAAAAAAAAACCAACAAACCAGCAACCTACCATGCAACAGTCTTTTTTAGTAGTTTTCATTTATCTGTTTTCCTGTGAGTAAAACAATTGATTCAACTACATGTTTGGGGCTTTTTTTCCCCTATAATATTCCATCAAGCAATTCTAGCAAGAGACTGGTCTTTTTCTCCAAAGATTTGGGAACAAGAAAAGATTTTACTGCAGCATGTAGCATACAGTGTAAAGGGCTGTTTGTCCTTGCTACATGAAGGAAAACTGTATGAGAAAAATTTCAAATGTATAATATACAGTATGAAAACTAACCTTCTAGATCTTGTTAGTTTTCAGACCTCATGAATTATTACCTATTACAGTAATCTTGAGCCAATTTTACAGGGAAAGCTGGAGTTAATTTTAGGAAGCAGTGCCTGGCCAGGTTCATGAAGCTAGGACAGAGCACTGCTCTGATTTCTTGGCCAAATTCATCACTTAGCCTAGCTACATAATGAGGCCACCAGCAATTTTTTTTAATGCTTGTATTTAAATCAAACTTACAAATTCAATTCCAAGTTTAACAAGTCCATAATTGCCTACAAAGGGCTTGAATCTATCCCTGCCTCTCAAAAGACCACCCCTTCCTGCCTTCATTACCATTATACACCCACTTAACGAGATCACTTATCCATGCTTCCTTACTTTAACTTCCATATCAACCATACTCCATTTCCCTTACCTATTAAAAATGCAATTAACATCTTAAATAACTCATATATATGTATCTGTTGCTGTGCTTTCTCCTCTGCACTTCCGTACAATTGCAGGTTTTCCCCGGTGAGTCCCAGCCCCACCTTGCACCATTTCTGCTTTATTCAGCATGAAGTGCTGTATGATCTAACTTGTTCCAACCATCTCCTCATGGGACTATAACTTCATAAAATACCGCCCTGATGTTGTTTTGGCAATCTCAGAAACTTTGCATTCAGTATGCTGATCAACTCTTTGAACTATGAACTCACTGTCTTCAAGGTGACAGTACCTCTCTGGACATCAAACCCCCAAAGTTACTTGGGGAGTACTAATCACGTTTCTAGTTTTTAATCCATGTTAAAGATGGCTCTCTGACCTGTTTCTGCTCCTTCCAGTACCTCACTATTGGATTTCCTATGTGGATTAAGATATATTTATTTCCTAAGGAAGTAGCTGTCTTCCTGTAAGGGCTGGTTCATGTGCACTGCTCTGGAATTTCTCATCTTCAATATTTTTTTCCAGTAAGAGACACTGAAGTCATCTGTTGTGCCCATTAGAAAAAATTAAAAAAACATTTAGATTCTCCTTCTGGTTCTATTTTGTAATCAACATACCCAGTACAAGTTTTCAAGGCCTCCTAATCACAGGAATATCTATATGCTTCAGCTAGACAACAACAAGATAAAGCTGGGAACAAATTCTAGGTTCAACAATATCTGGGCACTACAGTATTAATTGTTCAAAGGCAAGATAGATTTGTACAGCACTTTTCTGTGGGACATTTAATTAGGATCTCTGAAAAACTTCTCTTCGTCCCTTTCAGAACACTGGCAGATGAAGATTTTACCTTGTGTATTCCAGACAGATCTGGGGAATAGAGCAATGGACAAATTCCCTTTACTATGCCTGCTGCCATAGCAAGATGAGCTCCAGGTAAAGTGTAGTTAAGAAAATGAATCACTCAACTTCAAGAAAACACTATGAAATATCAGAGATGTTCAGGTGAAACACACACAAAACAAAAAACAAAAAAACAAAAAAATCCAAAACAAAACAAAAAAAAAAAAAGAGGCAAAGAAAGACCCAAACTAAACCACCTTCACACACAAAATACATTCAAATGCAGTTTTTTTTTCAAATAGTTTATTCATGAACAAAAGCTAGGTGTGGATTTTCAGGACAGTTCAGAACACTGAGTGCATACTGGCTAGTAACCAAAGGCTAATCCTCAGTGTAACAATAAAGCAAATTTCAGAACCAAACCAAAGTAAAAAAAACCCCCAATATCATGATACACAGAGTATTCCTTCATACAACATCAGAAGGCTTCAGCCCACACACAGTAACACCTTACCATATCAGAAGGCTTCAGGTGTCTGCCCATACAGAGTAACACCAGGTCACTTCAGAAAGCCTCTTTGTTCTTCAGCCCAACCTTTCACACCCTCCTGTCCATGCAGTGCCCCTGTGTGCCCTCTGCTCCCTTTGGTGGTTGCTCAGTGCCCCTGGGCACTCCATGGCTCATTGCTGTCAGTGCTGCTCACCTGCTTCTCACAGCTGTGCCACTGGGGATGAGGCTGGCCCAGCCCCATCCCAATCACCACAAACTGTGTGCCCACAAGACAAGCCCTCATTTCAACTTCAGGAAGAGTACAGTTGGGCTGCCTTGAGTAATCTTTAAAACAACACCATAAAATATTCCAAACCATCATTAGATGTGGTCTTGTAAATTGCACAGAGGAGCAAATGTGGATGGTAATCACAGAGTGAAGAAATACACCTGTACATTAATTTCATTCCTATTATTAATTTTTTACATTTGATACTATTTCAAGTGGGCTTTTTTTTTGTTTTAGTTTCTTTGTGGTTTTTTTCCCCTCTCATGCTTTCATTCATCAATGGGACTTTCTGCCACTTCTGATATCACCATCAAACTCTTCAGAGGTTTCAACAGACAAGGTGGATTCAATGGATCCTACACAACTTACAGAGTAGGTCTGAAGTAGAAAAATCTGAAATAAATCCATGTAAATCTGCAGAAACACCAATAAAAACTAAAAAGTGCAAAATAAGAAACTGACAAGAAGTATTTACTGCCACTCAGATATTGAAAAGGATTAGTTATCATTTCATGTTTTAATAGGCTAAAGAAAATCCTCCTTTCTGTGAACTGCACCTGATATTATCATTGTACCTTAGTTACACTAGGCTTGATATTATTATACAGTGATTTAGGGATCTGCTTTATTTCTGTTATACAAGTTACCCAGCTGATTCATAGACCTTACAGCTCCAACTGCCCTTGGAAAACAAGAAATCAGGAGTGCGCTGCAGGATGTACACTAGTGCACTTTAAAGATACACACTAATTGGAAAAGGGTCCTCCGTGACTCACCAGATGGGACAGAACTTTCTGCATAACTTTTAAGTCAGTGCCATTGCCTCTACTCACATCCCCATCTTCTATCAGAGCCCACTTCCCAGTTCTTCTGTTTAAAATGCTTCTTAACAATAAAAATCATGTTACCTATTGCTTAGACTAAATTGTTACTTATCATTTCCCTTTGGCATAACTGTAGCAATTGATTCAACTTCTCATCCTTGTTCTTGTTTCTGACCTTAACAGCATAGTACCAAGAAGTTAAAAGAAAAATTATGCCTCACTATATTCTAATTGCTATTTGACATGAAGGATGAGGAGAGCAAGAGAGGGCTGATTTGTCATTTTTTAAAAATTATATAACGATGTAAAAACATCCCTCTATGCTATGTTCTCTTTGCAAGTTAAACCAGCAACAATAATAATCTGCATAATAATAATCTGCATAATCTTCTAAATTCATGCAAATTAGCTAGTAATTAGGTAGTAAGATAGTTCAGCACTTCAAAAAATTTCTCTGCAGATAAAAAGACTGAAGTGAGTGAAACTCCATGGACAGTAGTTGGGATTTTCTCCACATTGTATGCCAAAGCATTGTCCCTGATATGTGCTGCAAATTTAATTCATTTATTGTGCTTTGGACCCTTGTGATTTAATATGTCAAAGGTCTCACACCCAAATATGAACACTTTCATTCCTTGATTAAATATCTTACTTTTGCTATTCAAACTCACACAGCAGTATGTAAACATCTTGGAAATACTTTTACTGAAAACAAAACAAAACAAAACAAAACAAACAAAAAAAAAAACAAAAAAAAAAAAAAAAAACAAAAAAAACCCACCAGCCCAATAAAAAAACAAACTCAAAATCAGAACTTAAAATACCACATTTCTTGCTGGATTTTATGAGAAATTAAACATGAATTCAATTTAAAGTAAAAGACAATAAACATCATCATAGTGTATTTAAAGCTATTAAACATAGATTTCCATTTATATATTCTTGAATATTAGCAAACTACTTAGTGGCTGGACACATCAGTATTTTATGCCTTTTGGATTCACTGAAATAACTAATATTAGCAAGACATGAATTGAATTTATTTTAGCATTGGCAAACAGGAAAGCTAATTAGTGGCAACAATTTACTTCAGAACAGGATTTTTATGATTTGCTGGGTTATGACCTATAATTAAATGTATTTTATGTGTTTCTTCCACCAAGATAATTGATATAATGCATACAGCTAGATGTTTTAGGGCCATTTCTTTCTTAAAATGCAATTAAAAATAGACTGCACTGTCAAAGATAGAATATGTTGGACATTTTGAGGCTCAAAATCTTTATATCAGTGTTATGAGGTTAATAAAAACAAAAGAGAGATAAGAATGAGGCAATTTCTTTAAAGTGGCACTGAGGAAATCACACATTTCCATAGAATCCCATGTACCTGTAATGGAACCCAGATAAGCCTAAGAACATGAAGAATAATCAACTTGCACAACAGCACTTTTAAAATCCACTCATCAGCTCATCAACCTAGTGTTTTCAGAAAGACCTGAGCCCATCACCTGAAAAGATTGAACCATTCCAAGGGATTTTCATTCAGTCTTAAGAAATGTTATGTTTCCACTAAAAAAATCTTGGGAACAGACAGAAACGCTACAGAACATTAAATCACCAAAAAAAACACAGTTTAAAATTATTCAATCTGAAGACTTAATTACATAATTGAGAGCAATAAAAAATAGGCCTTTTTTAAACTTGTGTTCTAACATCATACAACTTTTTTTTTTTAAAGCAGCAAAGAAGGGTTGTACATTTACTGAAACTATCAGTGTGACAGCCTCTAAAAATATGTTATTCCTGCCCTTTGAATCAGTATAAACTGGTTTAGGTTCTCTTCAACATGATTTGTTTAAAATACTAGTTCATGCTCTGATAACATCCAGCAGGCAATACTTCCACTATTTTCAGGAATAACTACTGTGCTATTGAAAATAACTGCAACTGACAGAACAACATGTGGGATTTAACTGAACTTGAAATAAAATAGGAAATAAAAGGAAAAGTAGGAGTCATGGGTTGAGAGGCAACAAAATGGATACAAATGTGAAAAACAAGTATTTAACTTACATTGTGGCATAAAAAATAATAAATGTTTTCATTTGATGCCCATGTGCTCTTCAAAGATTTCAAGTGTTTCAAAACAGTAAAACACTAAGCACTTACAGAGTTATGTATTCCAAATTTCTATTTTCAAGTCACCCATTATTTTCTTGGCATAGACTAGGTTTTCAAAGTCAAGTTAATATTGGTATTAACTAACCTAAAACAGGTTTTATAAAACAGACAAAAAGAAAATCCTGACTTTAAACTACTCACGAAAAGAAGATTTCCTGCACAACTGATGCAGGTATATAAAGAACTGCAGTATGAAATTCAGAGCTGTAAAATACCATGAAGGTGGATGACACCAAAATTATTTGAAGATTACATCCTGTGAGAAAAACAGCTCTCAAAAGTCAATATTATCAGGCCTTATCATAAGCACACAAATAGATTTAATATGAAAGCAATTTCAGAAGAGCATTCATTTACATTAGGGGAATATTGTGAAACCGGTGTATTACACACGCTAACACGGTGGATTGTTTTCTGAAACCTCTTCTTTAGAAGTAAAAGGACACAGAGTGGTGCACCAGCTGTTGTGGGTGAAGTGTCCTTGTCCCTTCTGTCCCGTGCAAGCAGCCCTGCCTCAGTTACCTCTGGGGCAGAGGGGAGCAGTGCCCTGGGGCTGGGTTCATTCCAAGGCACCTGTGAAAGGCACATCACCAAGGGCAGCTTGGAGCGAACCACCACACTCAGACACAACCTGAGGACTACCCTCGGGTCCTGCAGCCCAGCAATAACTGCAGCTGCAGCCTTCCAGACACCTAAATGCTTGCATTTTGGCAGGAAGAGAGAACAACCGTGAATATAGGGGACAAAAGCAAATACATTCTTGCTGCACTGGAATCCAGTATCAAAGACAAAAGAGTAGGGACATTGTCACGAATATCTGTGCAGAGGATCCAGGCACAGACAAATCACCAGCAATCAGCAGCATCCATCCATAATAACCTACCTGCCTTTGATCACATAAACCAGTCATCTTCTCATTCATTAAACAGTTTTTCCTGATGGGTAATTAACTGCCAACTGACCGAGCTCAGCAAGGGCTTTGTTTGGGTTTTTGTTTGGTTGTTTTGGTCCCCCCTCCTTCCCTAAAGACAGAAGTCAATATTACCAGTTAATACTATTGCCCTCAAGCATACAGCAAGCGCAGCATTAGTGCAGGCATCCTTTTGCCTTCTGCCCATTCAATTTCTAAGAATGTCTTGAATTACAGAAATTTTGACCATTCAAATAATTATTTTCTAGTGGGAAATCTTCCACAGCATTTAAAATGAAAGCAGCAAATTACTTGAGTTAATGTAAAGTGTACAAAACTCTGAAACTCATCTTGATTTAAATTTTTAAAATAAAATAAAAAGATACCAAAAAAACCCTAAATAAACACATTCTATACTAATTATTTCTTGAGAAAAAATAATTAACAGATGAGTTGTCAGCGGGTACTGCAATACTCTTTACATGTAAATATTATCTTTATACATCAAACCACTCATCACCTCACTGAAGAAAGATTTGTTACACTTACTGCAAAAATTTTCTAGTCATGAGGACCCTGATAATAAGGTAAGTAATAAATTTTTCTTTATGCAAAACATAAATAAAATTATGTTTTAACATGTAGCTATCAGATCTTTTCTTTATCTCCTTTCGCTGGAAGGATGAACTAAATGAATGCTTTTATTTTGACAGAGAGCCTCCTCATCCTCTCTCAGCTTTCTTCTCACTTGTGAAGACATCTTAGCCCCCCTCTGTCAACTTGAAAGCTCTTACTGTCACCAGGCAGAAAGAAAACACCTCCCTGTGTATGAGGACTGCCGTGTGCCAATGGATTTGGCTGTCAAGCACTGAAAAGTACTGTCACTCAGTGTCAGAGGACTAACAAAGCAATTATCAAAAAACCCACATTCACGGAGCTGAAGACATACAGATTTAAATGAGACTCAGACAAATCTAGCTAGAATTCGCTCTCCAAACTAAAAAGGTGTGACTTTCATGCAGATTCCGCTAAGCCTTGTTTTTTATTATCTCCTACATGAACAGAAGAACCCCCAGAACCTGTTCATTATTTAAGACTTGGTAAGTATTTGAAATGCTGTTTCATGGGAAATCCTTTTAAAACAACAACTAGAAAAACATCATTTTATTATTGCCAGCTATATGGGCTAGAAAAGTTATCACTTTGAATGCTGGCCATGGTAAAAATATAGGTCTAAAAAAGCCAAATGCATGGAGGATGATGAATTTAGAAAAGTTAGAATTGTGTATGAAATAAAGTCCAGACAGGCAAGCAGTTGTATCAAACAAGGAAATTCAAGATAAGGCCACTAAAACTGCACAGAAAATTGCAGCTACTGAGCATACAGTATTTAGTTGCTCAAGAAGAGGGTTCCGAATGAAGAGCATAAAACTCCTGAAGAAAAAAAAGCGGAGAACTGGAAAAAAAGCAACTGAACAACACTGACATTCATCTGTTCTCAGGAGCAGCAAAGGACAATCCTTTCACATGCGTGATGGTACAAATTCTCAGCCTACCAGCATTGCCAATATGACATATTCTTATGACATATTTCAGATTAAATAACCATTTTGTACTCCAAAATGCCTTTCTCAATTGGTCTCTCTGCACACTTTAAAACCTGCTCAAACAAATTGACTCACAGTAAGGGGGGTTACTTTCTGACAGGTAAGTCAGGTTGAAAGTTCTTAGCCTAAAAAACCAAACCTCTGCTTAATTTCATATTTCATTAAAAAGAACAAATAAACCCTTCACACTTTTAACATTTTTAGTTTTGATGTAGCTCTGAAAAAAACCAGAAGTATTTGCACAGCTACGAATAGTGCACACTTTTTAGATCTGCACTCATTTAGTATTGCAAGGTAGAAACAGTAGAAGTGATGATTTTCTGGGAGGACAACGGTTCTGCTGAGTTCATGAAGATAACTCATGAAATAGAGTCATCCTTTTCAAACGTTTTCCTTTCCTTGCTTGAATTTTATCCTAGATATAGTAAGATTCCTTAGACTTTTTGAAACACATTTAGGATTGTCTACTCCCACTTTCTTATCACTATTGCATTGAAAACTCTTGTTATATTTTTTGGATTGTTTGGAAGTCATCAAATATATATCCAATATATTTAAGAGAAACATCTAAAGCTTGAGTTGCTGCCAGGCGTTCAGTAAAGTTTTAAAATTTCACAAATCTCACCATGACACATTTGGCTTTTACATTAGCCCTGAAAGTAGTAGTGCACCATGACAGGAAAAGCAGGTGACAGAGTCTGGACACTGTTCAGTCTCAGTCATATCAAACCCTAAAATACAAGAAACACACAGGTGGAAAAAGTGGTGCAAAGTGTATCACATGATTTTGATAAATGAGACATTGCACTGTCATTGGAATAACTACAAATCACTGGTCTGTAGATATATTTAGGTGAGCAGTCTGTAGGATTTATGAGAAAAGCCTAAAAAGATACAAAAATACCTTCAAGATTTTTTCCTTTTCCGGTACTTATAAAAAAAATCACTAGTATTTGAAAATTAACTGCCTTTAAAGATATATCTAATTACATTTTTAGACTCAGAATTATATATAAAAGATCCAGTCTCTGTGTTCTGCCTCTTGTAAGTTATGCTATGTGTGCAACATTTACTGGCTGAAGGGCTGCAGAAGGAGAGCTGGTGGCTATGGATTTATGACATTTTCCAATAGAGTGTACTCTTTACTGTCCATATCTTTTTGTTTAACTCACTTTTCACTTGCTAGTTTCTAAGGTAGAGTGGTTCAGCTTCAGGAAAAAACATCATGAACAACAGTTCTCTCCAGTGCCTCATGTATTCGCACAAGCACTAAGAACAGCAGAAGTGGTCAGAGAAAGTTAAGAGGGAAACTCAATTGGGGAAAAGCTAATTAAAAAAAAATAATAACAAAAATGGAGAAAGCTTTTAGCTGAACTCAGTCACAAGCCAACACAATCCAGAACTGCACACATACACTGCTTTTCCAGAGCTCTGCTGAAATCCTGGCCAAGTTGAGGTTTGCCCAGCTTGTGTAATTTCCCAGCAGGCTGCATTTAAAAGTTATGTCACCCTCCAAGTTGTCTCTGGTGACAAATGTTTCCATAAATGCTAACAGACTTCAGTGCTGCTTCTTGTTTTGCCCCTGTGTGCAAGAGAAAATGTTCAGGTCATGAAAGTGATTGCTCAGGGCCCTCTTGCAGATGGAAGGACAGCAGTGGCAAGCAAGGCAGAACAATTATTTTTTAAAGGGACTCCAACAATTAAGTCTTCTTCAGATGCTTGATAACATGAAAGCAATTAGACGAAAAAGCACAACATTCAGATTTGCCTTTTTCTTGAGTGTGAATGCCATTTATACACCAAGGGTTGAATTATTACGCTCAAAAGAATCACTTCATTCTTTTAGATGAATATTTCAGAAATGTGATTTTGTTAAAAAAAAAAAATAAAATTGCTTTGCGTTTTAACAGCCATAATTATATTTGGCAAAAATGTCCACAGGAAAGGTGTGTGCCCTTTTTAAGAAAAGCAATTACTCTGCTCCGGGTTAAATCATTTCACCTGCTGTGAAACATTCAAAATCTCTTTTGCTATTGAACACAGGTAGCTGCTTAATAGAAGGGTCATGCAGGCATTCACAAAACACTGCTTGCAAAACAGTCAAAAGTCTGCCAATAGTAGGTGCATTCAAAAAAAATTATTTTATTTAATTTTAATTGCCAATAGACTTGCAAACCTTTTGTAGTGATAAAAGTTGAGGGACACTCTGAGCTGCTAGAAAGTTCTGCACAACCAATTTGTCTTAGAGGTCTTTAAAGAAATTATTCATGCTATTGTTAATAGATTGATGAAAAAACCTCCAAGCACACAACTCAAACAGATTTAAGTATACCCCCTTTATGATTAGTGATACCATTGCTACAGCACACACCTCATTTCTCTGCCTCTACCAGAAAATCTGTGATCGCAGATTGCAAACTCTCCATGGTTTTCCCTCACACAGATTTGCATCTCAGACCTGCCTTTCAAGGAAAGTGAAAGTTATGCAAACCTGCACTCAAACCCACAGACAAGGTCCTCTGCCAGGATGAATTCCCTGGGAATTCATAGATGGGAAATCTTTAGCCCTGATCTGCCTGCAAGCAAACACATCTCAGGAGCCCGTCTAACAGCTGGGACGGTGACCTAACACTGCAAGAGAGAAGGTGCCCAAGTGGGTCCATTTCAGACTGAACTAGCTGGACCATTAAGGTGGGAAATACAAGGCTGGAGCCCTGAGCACTGAACACGCTGGGTGGGGCAGGGGACCACAGGCACAGGAGTCACACGAAATGGGGCACAGACTCAGCACTGGCCACAGAGACCTCACCAATAATCAGTGCAAGGAAAACAGATCTGCAGCTTGACGAGAGTGGTTTAAAAGTAACAAAAGACTAAAAAAGAATATTTACCATATGTAACAACAACTGAAACAGCACACAGCAATGGACAGTAAAATATACAATTCCATCACCTTCTGTGCACAGTTTGGGTCTGTCACTGGTTGTACCCAGCACGTTTTCAGCGTTAGGTTTGACACCTATTCCATCAGTCCCGGTAAGTGAGAGCAGTGTGCAGCAGGGGGTCAGTGATTTGGGGCAGTTTGTTTGATGCAGCTGCTCTGAAGACCTGGCCTTGCTCACAGTTCCTTCAGGACTGGCTAAGTGACACTGGTGCAACTTTCACTAACACAGCACAGCTCCCCTGCTGTTCCGAAATGTTCTTATTTACTACTATAAACACAAATTCTTTCTGGTTATAAAACACCAGCTTGTCACACAGCAAAATTGTACCTGTAGGACAAGTTAGTAGAACTTAAAATATTTATATTTTATCATCATGATAATGAAAATCATTGCTTAATTATACGATTAAATCACAGTCGGGAAGTGCTTAAAGAAAGTAGCATCATACACCAACTGGTTCATTTCATTCATTTAGTTCAGTCACTTAAACACTGAACTAAAATGAATAGATAGGTGTTGGTTTAAAATAGCAATAAGCTAGTTTGCACCAAAAAAAACCCTGTAAAAGTTAGCATTACATTAGCTTTGATAGTTGAAACTACTTTTTAGTCTTAAAAAACAATTTAGAAAAAAATACATAGGGTCTAGAAAGCTGTTTCAAAGCTTTTTTAGGCAGTTCCACAGCCTTCTCGTTAAGTCAAATGTTTTCTGTGTGTTTTATCCCAAGTGAATATAAGGCTGTCCACAGGAATGTGTATTTTTCCATGCTGAAGTACTCAGTAAGAGGAAAAATGATAATTTATGCTATGTTATTCATATGTAATAGGCACACACATTTTCTTAACAGGAACCCAAGCACCTTATTTCGCATTCAGAAGTGTGGCCTTATTTGCTGTGCCAGAGGCACCCCTCCTACAATTGCCAGGTTATCATAGAGATGGTACCAGCAGTGGATACAACAGCATTTACATCCCACTAAACCCTGCAGGAAAACACTGTTATCAGCAAGGAAAGCTGGTAGCATTTAGCAGGTCATCACCTCAACAACAGCAACAAAGAGGACAAGTCAACACCGTTTTGGAGGGTGAACACCTGCATGATGAACGCATTAGGGCTACAGAGAGTACTTTAAGAAGAGCCATGTGGTAGCATTTATTTATTTAAACAGGCATGAAACAAACTTGTTTGTTTTTCAGAAACTTTCCAAAGTTGTTATTTTATGTTTTGGAAAGCATCTATGGGTACTCTTTCTCTCAGGAAAAAAAAAAAAATAGGGATATTGAAACCAATAGAAGAATAAAAAATAATAATCCCAAACCTAATTTACAGAGGCTCTGAAAAGGGACAATCTGTAATAGCATAAAGCTGTGTTTCACTGTAATTAAGCTGACAGATATTAAAATTAATGTTAAATTGGTCTGATCCTGTTTAAAAATATTCTATCCCCTGTTTCAAAAGATATGCAGGATTTACTACATGAGGTCACATGATGCTACTTCTAGCTCAAAAGTCTATAGCCAAAGGCGTTGATATGGACCGGATGAGAAAAAAAATTATACAATTTGACAATAATTATCATCTAACTCTATCTGATTCACAATTACAAAAATTAAATAGCTACATATCCTGCAAAATCAAAACAGAATAAATTTCAAGTGTTATTTCCTGAAAGTCTGTGTACTTCTTTCTCTGTATCTGTTTCAAGCAAGGGACTAAAATACCAACATAAATAATTTCCACATCTCTATCTGAGAGCATATTCTTCTCCAGGCCATGCATCTCTAGATATTGGAGGATTTTTTGCAAGTACTGAAATTAAAATGCCAGACATTTACCACTATAACTATTAATTGTCCCTCCACATTCACATGTAATCAATCCTGAAGGGGTGATCAATTCCCACTCCTGGAATTTATATGAATGAACCAACAAACAAACAAATGCAAAAGCTACCTGGCAAGTGAAAACAGACCTTCTGTGTCCAATGGGATTGATCTACACAGTAAATCCATTCAGTGAAAGTAATGATTTCCAGAGGCTTTTAGGGAAATCTTCCTGTCATGAAGGAAAATACAAAGTATTCTATAGAGATCCTTCTTTTTTGTTGATATTAGAAGCAAAAAAGTTGTATTAGATAACAGCATTTCCAACCAAGGGCATGAAGCACAGACAGGGAGATGCTGTACACCCAGATCACAAACGACCCACAAAGTAAATCAGTTCTCAAAAGTATGGCAAAAACCCTTCAAAGATAGGGAAAATAACTTGATAATGGAAGTTGTGACAGAATGTGCTCCAGCTATCTCAAAAGCTATGCCTTTGGGATCTACTTGCAAAAGGTTCAGATTAAAGCAGTTGATAGGATAACCCACTTAAAGAACAAATAAAAAAAATCAAACAAAGGAAAAGCCAACAAAATCCCTCACACAGAACACCAAACAAACAAAACCCAGCAGCTGGAGAGGCAGCAAATTTGATCTAAGGATTATGAGGTATTTGCCTGAGTAACACCTCTTTTAGTTACAATCCATAGAGGGAAGGCACAGCTGGGCAACTGATTACTTTCCTCACCCATCTCTGCCCCTAAATGTATAATAAAATAAAAAAATAAAATAAATAGAAAAAAGCCAGCAGTGAAGAAACAACAAAGAACATCTAGACACTAGCAGATACTGGCATCAGAGGACTAACACCATTTATGACAAATTTCAGGGTATCAGTTTCTCAATTGCTACCAGCAGCCTTGCTAATCACTTGAAAACCTGCAGTCTTTCTAAAGCAGATAAATAATGCACAATAAAATACAGTCCTATTCCATACATCTAAGCAAAAAAACACCCTAGGAGCAAAAATGTCCATTAGAGAATCTCAATGACACCGATTTGGCAAAAATTCAATTAAAGAGAAAAGCTGTTAGCAGAGGATGGCTTGAGCTCACCAATTAACATGATTTTTGACAGTGTTACAGGATGATAATCAGTCTAATGGCTTTTATGGATTTCAATCTTCCAGACTGGCTTAAAATAATAATTCTGCCTTTAAATACAAGGGCCTTCAAGAGTCTTATAACACATCCATGCAGAACAACACTCGAATTCTCATTCAGAGTTGCAGTATGGGTAATATGGACAAATATTCCACATGCAACACAGAAAACCCACATCATATCCGTGTGCTAGCTTGAGTTACAAGAGCTGCTCAGAGTAACTACATTAATTACAGGGTCTCCTCCATGAGTGTTATCAAAACACCAAGTTTTTTCACTCATTTCAAACACTTGAGCTACTCAACATTTTAGTTTCAGAATCTGTAGTTCATTCAGCTGTCACCATTTCATTTGGCATTTCTCTCACTTAAGCAGTATCAGAATCCCTTTCCCTCAGTTTTCTCCTCAGCTGCCTGGCAGTTGGAGGTACCTAACAAACAGTTTGGTGGCTTTCAGCCCAAACAGTTGAAAACTGGGCACAGATATTACCCCATCAGATTTTACAGATGTCATCTGCTAATGGCTAAATTTATCAAGGACCTACTCTACAGTAGTTTCAAAAATAAAATCCTTTTGATTTACTCCATCACTTACCAGCATTTCTTATAGCACCAGGCACTGCCTGAAGGACTCTTTTCTACAGCTTCTGCAGTATCACACTTCCTGCAGTAAGCAGCAGTTCTCTGTTGGGGTATGCAGAGCTCAGAGAGCAGAACTGGAACCACCCATTCACGTTCTCTGCTAATTGTCCCCAGTCTGAGCTCTTTAGCACTTCCTACAGACCTGCCATTTGTGAAAATTTCCGTGGTAAGAATACTTGGTGTTTATTATATTTATTGTATTTATGTAGAGAAAGAGAAGCACAGATTTTGTGCCCGGGGATATTGTAGCAGCTGCATAGGTATAATTGCTTGTCAATGACAGGGCACAAGCAGGAGTCCAACCAAGTGCAGATTCAAGCATATCCTTTACACTGTTCCTTCCTATTACAAGGTGTGTCTGACAGGTGTTGGGAGTGTGAAAAGACAGTGAACATCAAATAATGAAACACCCATAATGCGTCAGGAAGTGAATGTGCCTACCTGCATAGACAGCACATGAGAATGCTCACCACAGAAACATGAAAAAAACCCACTCAACCCCTTAAATGAGCCAGGAAGCAAGATGGAAAGCAAAATACACCAGAACAATCTCCATTAACTACAGCAATCACAGACTGTGTACAGTCCAAAGCTCTTGATTTACAATTGTGTCTTTTTTGTGCCCTAATGGACAGGAGTAGCCAACTATGACAATGAGAAATTGCTTCTCCCACAGGCTGCACTGAGAGGACCTCTTCTGAAGATCAGTGCTTTCAGGTGCAATAAGGATAATGTCCCATTAAGACATGTCCAAGAACCTCAAATACTCTGCAGGACTTCCTAAAACAAGCCAGACATTAACAGGCAGCAACAGCCATCTGACAGCATGATCTGAATACAACACAAAGCTGGTTTACAATATAGTTCAGCTGGATTCAAGCACAGCACTCATTTCAACATGACTGACTCTGATTCACATTTTAGGATTTAGCATCAATTATTTTACATGGTGACTTGAGTCATATAATTTTCCTGCAGTGGTAGTTACACTTAAGAAATGCAAACTATGATGTAACTTCTATTTTTTGTTTTAGTACCTGGCATTCTTGGTGGAAACAGTATTATTTGCTTCTCTTAGCCTATAAATAAAACCAAATTTCTTGTGTCTTGATGAGCAATAATCCTGAAAATTGTTTGCAAGTAAAAAGCAAAAAAAGTAGCAATTTTAACCACTCACTGGTACTCTGACATTTCAGCCAGAAGCACCTGTTCCCTTCAGGGAAGAGAACAGTCAGTAAAACAGGACAACCACTGATGTTATCCATGCTTTTATCCCTCTGTGACCAGCTGACTGGAAACACCAAGGTCATTCAAAGACTCCAATCCTGCTTTAGGAGAGAGAAAAATTAACTTCCTATGTGTATTTTCTGTAAGTGTAATATCATTTGGGCAGAAAATAACTAATGTGATACCAAGCCCACTTTTAGCAAAACAATATCTTAAAAGCAGCAAGACAATAAATGAGTATTAGTTATAGTTTTGGCTTTATGTTCAGAACTTAAGAAACAAAAACCCCTGAACTCTAATTCACATCAATTCCACATGACTCCAATCTATGTCTCTTTCTTTTTTCACTCAAAGTACAAACTTCACACCTGATAGAAAAACAAACTAACCAACCATACAACAACAGTTCTGCTCAATTTAGAGCTTGTTTCCCATTGTGGGGAGAGACTACAGTGTTAAAAAAACCCCAACTTATTTACTGGGTATTAGAATGACACATTTTGAAAAATGTACAAGCGCTAACTTCTTTTGATGTTTTTAAACTCTACCTTTGCCTTATATATTTCACATTTAAGGAGAGAGAGCCTCAGTCACAGAAGTGCTACATTTTATTCACAGATTTAGTATTTGTTGAACTGGGATAATGTATTACCAAGCTCTCTGAACCAAGTCCCAGTCTCCATTTTGCTGCATTTTCAGAGGTCACAGAAGAGCCAAAACCACTTTATCAAGAAGTGGTGAAGTGAAGCAGAAAAATAAAAACTAAACTCAGACTGTGCACTTATAATAATTTTTTAATCATAATAAATCAGTTTAGGTTTTTTGTTTAATTGCATTTGACTGGCCTTGTGGCTGAAAGAATGGAAGTTATTACTAGGAGAAAAGACAATGGCAGGAAGGTAATGGGAAAGCTTCTGTAAACTGACATTTTTGGATCAGACCAAATAGCAGAGACCTGTCCATTTTTCTGTTTTTCCCCTCTGCCTAAAATGAGTTGTAGAAAAAGACCACACCTCAGTACACCTGAACTACTGATCTGCCAGGAGACCGATTCCAAGTTTCCCTTTCATAGTGACACAGGAAATGCTCTTCTGAAAAAAGAGATCATCAGAAGGGAGACTACATGCAAAGCTGGATATACTTCAGCAGAATCACTAAATTTATGTCAAAGATTGATGGGAGAAGTGAACAGGCGACTTACTTGAGCTTTATAAAAGTGTAGCATCATCAAATACCTACAGGGGATTAAAAACAAAACCAAACCACAACAGAACAGAACAAGGACAGTAACAAATGACAAGCAGCAAACCCAGATGACTTAAACAGGCCTTTGACAAACTAGGAATATTAGGGCCCTTCACCCTTTTCTGTCTCCCCAGAACAGCATAAGTCATCTTTGGGCAAATTATTTTAACATTCAGTTTTCACCTGATAGATCTTTTTGCTTGTACAATCCATTTTGGAGGCATAACTTGTTTTCTTTGCTAAGATTTCATTTCCTCCCATCTCAGAACTTGATGAAATCTATTTCTTAGTTACTCATCTCCCAGTGAAAGCTGACAACAAGCATCAGACAAAATGTAGCTGTCCCATATGAGGTAATTCATTTCTGTCAAAGATTAGATCCTTAACATGAGATGACTGATACTGTTCTGCAAGATCCAAAGGGACAATTTAACCACTTAAGTGCCAAGAGAGCCCGAGGATTGGCTTTTTTCCTCAAAGCACACAGTCCAATGGTGAAAGCAGATGGAAGCCTCTAGAAGGTCTGGTCATTTCCTTCCTTTTGATTTGAGACTTTGTCTCACTAAATGTAGGCCTAATCAAGTATTTTTCACTTCATAAGTTCTGCAAAATAGCAGTATTTTGAAATTACATATTTGAACACTTCTAACCAGTTAAAATGTATTTTCTCCTCTATACAGCACAGGGAGAAAACTTGAGGTATGTTAAACTTATTTATTATATTCATGACCTTAATGGTAACGAATTCTTTTTAATTGAAATGCAGCTCTCACCTGACTTCCCATCTACTTTAAATCATAACCATCCATCAAAACTCAGGGAAACCCAGGCCAAGTGAGCTCATCATCCAACTCCCTAGCAGTGAAAGAGGGGAGAGGAAAATGTGAGGTACAAACCCTGCTGCAGCGGGGCGTGTCGGTCCCACTCAGCTGGGAACACACAGAAACCTGGGCTCTGTGGGACCAGGGGTGCTTGGAGAGGGCTGACTCAGCTGCTGCAGCTTAGTGATGCTCCAAATAATAGCAAACAGCACGTGAAGGAACAGAAACAACGCAACCCTAGTGCCTCAGGTTTTAGCTTTTATATTTTTCAGATTCTGTGCTGCTGTGGTGTGTAGTTCTGAGCTTCATATTAGGGGATGGTGAGGTCTCTGCACAGAGCAGGGAGAAAAAACAATTCCTTCTCCAGCTGGGGACCAAGGACAAATGATCCAAATTACAGGCCCAAGAGCATAAACAACCTTGGAATGAAGAGAGACAGCAAGAAGGACGGGACTGCATGGGACTTCATGGGCTGGAGCTGGAATTGGACAATGAACTCCAGTATGCAAATGGAGCAGAACTTATAAAAGTGTGAGACCCCGTGAGCGGTCGTACATTTTGTGACCATTTTGGTTCATCTTAGGTGTGGCCCTGGCTGGGCTCTTGTGCTGCCCAAGGTGGATCCATTGAGACCTTCTAATAAATCCCTAATTTGTTCTTTAACTCCACCTAGTCTCTGTTCTAGGTCAGCCTTCTCAAGGCATCAGCCCTGACACCGCTCTCTGTTAAATGGCTAAAGGCCCTCGGGACCCTTCGGCAAAGGTCTGACGATGAAATTTGCTGGATCAGGCCAAAGCCACAAGTACAGCATATTATTTAATTTCTGACACTTAACTGAAGCTTTTCCAGAGAGATAGATGAAATAAATAGAAAGCAAAACGTTTTGGTGCTGGCATCTGATGTTTTCCTCAAGAAATAGCTCTTGATGCCAAAAATACTTGGGAATCAGCATTTGAAAGGTTAATTAGATTCTCCATAAGCATTTCAATTACAGGAATGAGAAATTAGCCCATTTAATACATATTTAATATGTATCCCAACGCATCCTATTTGTTCCAGATTTTCTGTGTCACAAGATTTTTCTTTTGCAGACAGCATTATTAATTGCAACATCCTCTGACAAGGCCGTGTTTACAACTTAGATCACCTCTGGAGGCCAAAGGCTACTCCAACCAAGATCTTTAGTTGCAGTTGTTTATTTCTTCCATCAGCAACAGGAAACCTTCTCTGTTCACAGCACCACAGCAGTGAACTGATGAAGTGAGCTGAGTGCTGTTTCCCACACCAAACCCTAAATCTGAATTCTGCACGATGAAGCTGTACTTGAAGACCCAAGATACCCTCTGAGTAGCCATGAATTATACACAGAGCTGCCCAACCTTGTTAACTGCACGGGAGTAGTCATGCAGAAACTCTGGGATGTAGTGCACCCTCTAGATTTCATTCTAGTTTCAAATTACATCGAACCAGATGTAGTTAAATAAGCATTTGTGAGATGAGAACAGTTTTATGTTTTGGAAGAACAGTTTTCTTTCTGAAAATGTGGCTTTATCAAGTTCAGAATACTTTGCAAGAATATCCTAATTGTTCCTTACTCTTATTTAGAAAGTGTAGCTAACAATGGTTCAGCAAGTTATAAATATTTAGTTTGAATTTCACTAATTCAATTTCAGTTCAACTTCTATAAACAAAAAATATTAAGAGTAGTTAGAATGCTTTAACAAGTTACACTTCAAGTCAAATAAACAAGCTTGAAACATTAAAAATTGGTGACAGATGAATAAAAGGGAATGGAAGTAATTTTGAGAATAAATGGTGATACCATGTAACTGAACAGTCTGTACTAGGGTTTGAGTTTTTTTTTTTTCCATAGCCATAAGATTTATTTATAATTTTGCCCTTGAACTCAATAAGGGCAGAAATCCACCTAATGTCTACTGTTCCATGGGGAATAAAGTGGGAGAAAAACTGATTTGTACCATGCTTTGTACAATATCTGTGCTCCCACTTTATGTCTTCTGGGGATGTCTTCTTTTATGTATATGTAATTCTGAAAACATTTGATTAACACACAGGATGAATTTGCCTCAGACTGTTTTAAATTAAATCCAAACAATTTGCCAGTACTGAGCAGAGTGACACTGTCTCTGTTTCACGGATCTCTAGCAGTGAGCCCAAATTAGTACTCATTCACATAAGAAGTCAGAATCCTTGAGCTTTCAGCAGAAGTAGGATTAGATCTCTGCTATAAGAACCCAAGGAAATGTTTTCCAAAAAAAAAAATTAAAAGTTGCTACATGTGCAGCACTTTTATTTTTCAAAAGTAATCAGAAGCTGAGATAATTTTTTTATTAAGAAAATAAAAATTGCTGATAACATCTTTTTTTTTGCCTCCCCATAACTAGGAATTAAGTCCACTTTAATGTAGTCTTAATGAACACACAAACAATAAGCTAGTAGGTACCTCAGCAGGCAGCACAAGGTGCTCAAATAAGAACTATAAAGATCTTCTGTGACACCCAACGTTTTACTAGTTGACCATTTATATATGATCAAAGTACTTCTCAGAAACTGCAGTCTTTGAAATGGAAATAATAGTTTTTATCTTAAATTTTACCTTTACACAGGGTTGGAAAGTTTTGTTTTCTTTCTTGAAATAGGTTATATGTCATAATTGTAAATCAATCTAAACCTGCTCTGTTCTCTTTGTTCCCCCCATTAACAATCCTAATCAAAGCCACCAGTCCCATCTCTCTGAGCATTAAAAGGAAATATTTCTTAGTTTTAAGGATTTGTAACTTCAATTATTTTTGCAATTATTTGCTAAATTTAATTTCTGATCTTGATCTATAATCCCAGTTACAAATTCTGATCAATTATTTGATGCAACTTCAAAACAAGTCTTAAACTGCACTTCATGCAAGATTCTGATTTATGAGTGCTCTAAGGGTCAGCTATTGGTAGGACTACCTCAGAAAAAAAACAGCAAATCTTCCCTTAGGATTCAAATCACTTGACAGCTTTTGCACAACAATTTAATTAGGAAAATTAGCAAGGGAATACTTTGGACTGCTGCATTATTTTGCAAGTTTTCAGTTTCCTACCAGCAATACTTCCCCCTCTAGTGCTGAATGACAGCTCTGATTAAGTTGTTGAGAGGAACAGTGGATCATCTCTTATGGGACCAAAATAAAGTTGCAGTCACTTCATAATTTGCAGATTGCAAAAGGCACTTGAAGTGCATAAAGGTCATTAAAATTAATCAAATATTAGCAATTTAATAAGACTGGATTTCACAGAGGAGAGATGTGTGTGCACCCATTCCAGCTGAGGTTGCAGTTAAGTTGATTTTTAGTTCTATGTTCTTTTCTGGTCACTTTGCAATCTAAGCATATCACATATTTTTATATAATTTTTGGTCCTGTAAGAGATTTGACAAATCACTTAACCACTCACAGGGGTAGTGGCTCACATCCAAACAGGTTCGAGAGTAAGAAATCTTGTTGCACAATGAGGTGCCTTTGTTTCTTGAATTACCCTCCTTTAAGGTGAATTCTGGCTGAGCAGCAGAGCTGACAGAACCAACAATCGGGAGTCAATGATAGAGGTGCAAGAGGCACAGGGCTTTGGTGGCCAAATCTGTGTTAGAACCTCTCATTCACAAAGAGCTTGACTGCAATTGCCACCCGCAAAAAAGCAATTTGGAAAAGACATTGCAAAGATAAGGTTAATGGAATTTTGCTAAAAGCAACTCCTAAGGGATTCTCTGTTAAAAGAAGCACTTTCCACTTTGGATCTCGGTTTATTTCAGTTATCAGTCTTACAAATTAAGGCAGGCTTCTGACAATATAAAGTGTATAAATAATATGCAGTCCTCCTTGAACTCTTACAAATTAGCCAGCAGCGAGACTCAGGTGAAAGACCTCAAAATATCATCATCCAAACGGCAGAATTTTTCTTCTCACAAGGAAACTCAAAAGTGAATAGCAACAGAGTATTTACAATGAAGTTAGAACAGAAGCTCTGTTGACTTTCCCACTTTATTCAACTTGAGAACTCTGTCTGATAAGGGAGGTACCAGCAGAAAAGCCATTGAGACCATAGAGCTAAAAATAACTGCACAAAAGTAAGAAATAGTATGAAAACTAATGAAACTACAATGAAATTGTTAGAAATTACTATGGTTGAAGGCAAACTGAAAAACAACAATTTACCCAACTCAGTTGCTCATAGATAAGAAATTTTCTAAATTTTGTTCCTTTTGGCTTTGTATTTTAGTACAGGGCTTGCAGAATACTTTTGCTGAAGGGGAAACTGAAAATACTTTAAACAAATAATTTGTTTAAAAAAACCCTCCATGGAGAAGTGTGATGAAATTATTTTATTCTCTTGAACAGAATGGTCAAGGGAGATGGCATTTTCTAACTTTAAGACCTAAAATAGAAAATAGGATGTGGTAGATGCAATTTAAGTTAGGGACAGCTGTGTTGAAGTTGTACAGTAGGAAATGTAATGGTGTTACAGAAAGGATAAATTTAGACTTGTGGACTGAGGGTAAAAGCTTTTTGTACCAAGTAGTACTTTTTGTTTCTGATCCAAATAACAGAACACAAGCCACTGATTCTGAAGTGCTCTCATAATCACACGGTACTGTATTTCAGCCCTCACATCAGAATGTCTGCAGACCTTAGTGACAATCCTTGTTTTTAGCTCCATGTTAAATGGGTTCATTTGCACAAAAACAAGGCACTCATAATTCACCTGCAAGTCAGATACAAACCACAAAGCTCCTTTTCAATCATACCACAGCCTGGCTACTGTACAGCCTCTTCCCAGCAGTTTGTGAAGGAACAGTTTTGCCTTTCAGATATTCCTTCAAACCATTTTCATGTATTACAGGGACACTCCTGTATGGTTGGGGAAATATTAGAGAAGCTCTGCTGTGTCATTTGATCCTTGGCCTGAGCGGGGCCAGTGTCTGGCTGGCACCAGTGTATGGTAAACTCTGGGAATGTGTTAAGTCTGGCAGTCATCAGAGTTTTGGCAAGTCTCCCTCTTGGGAGCAAAGAAAGTGTGGTTTATGAAAAGGAAATAATCCTAAAAGTTTTGCTTTTGATGGCTGTCCATAATACTAAACTCCTATTTTACACAGAGTTTCTTCTATAGGATTGGATCCTATTTAAAGGGTATAATGCAGAAAGATATGAGCAAGCCCAGCTCTAAACAGCTTTTCCTTCCCTCTATACTCCATGTATCTGCAGCCACAAAGTGTTACAGAATAGATTAGACCCTGAAAAACAATGCTATTTTTTCTATATATTGGAGAAGGACCCTGATCTATTAATTTAGCAGTATAAGATATAATCAATGACCCAAAAGCTTTCTGTCGTTCCTGTGAGTTACAGCTTGCCTTTCCTTTAAGTTATTGAGCAGGAAGACAAAAATTATTATTTCATCCACAATTCTATCTGTATTGATATGTGAACTCTATAAAGATATCCCAATTCAGACTGCACTTTGAATTTAAAGTTGTATGTGCTGTTTGGCAACAAAGGAAACAGAATTTTTTCCTGGGCTGCCTGTGGTGGTTTTTTAGAACTTGAAGGAAAGCTCCATATGAACAGAACTGTAATGTTAGCCAACCTGCCAATCAAGACACTAATCCTCCACACATCTCTACCATCAGGAGACAGATACCTGGAAGCTGGTATGCAGGAGATAAAGGGGAAAGTTGGACAGGAACCAGAAAATGTTCAAAATAAAAATTAGATGTGTATGTCCAGATATATTTTCCTTAAAAAAATCTAATATGAATGATATTAAAGAATTTTGACCTCCACAGATTAAACAGAGCTAAATGCACATACTCGTGGCTGTTGGTTGCTTCCAAGTACCTCCTGTAACAGTATATTGTCTTTACTGCATTTTCAAACAAAGACAAAGTGTTCTTGAAAGTGGAAATAACTGCACTGGGTAATTTTGTGTGCCATCAATGACTGTGGAAGGTATATTTAACTATTTAAAGAAATAGGCAATGTTTTTATAGTCAAGTCTTCACATCTAGATATGGTGAATTGGAGAAGCAACAAAACTGTATTATAATATCCAGAACTCACTATCATTGAATATTAAATATTGTGTTCTTTTATCCACTGCAAAAGAAAGAAATGTAAGGATCTCTACAACTCTGCTGTCCACTTCTACTGTTTTCTGACACATTAGGTTCAAGAAGATTAATTGGAATAATTTAAACAAATCTTTTCAGATGTTCTCTTCAGACATTATAAAAAGTTCTTCAGATAATTATAAATGTCATTTCTTCCCACAACTCTTGATCTGTAGCATATACCCAGGCCATTCATAACAGTAATTTCAAATTCCAAGCTTAGCTGTTTTGACCACGAACATAAGTTACAAGAGCTGTTCATGCTCAGTGATACACTGATTATCTTTTTTGAGATTAGGCTCATCTTAAAACTCTGTGTGAAGTTATGAATGAGAATTTTGGGTTTTGTGAATATTCTTGCAATACTTAAAATTGGCTGGCTCCCTAACTGTTCCTGCCAGTAAAGTAATTTGCTGGAATACTGTTGGAAAGCAAATACAGAAGGGGTGTGAATACAGTCAAAGAGAATTCATTTGCAAATCAAATGGATGGTGGAAGAGGAGTTGCATTCAATGAATTCAACAAAGACACTGTCACAATAAATACAAGAACATTTGGCAAGGATAACCTTTGCAAGACTTGCTATCTGTGTTCTGCAAAGGTATCCATATGTGTGAAGTTCCTATCTCCATGCAGGATTCTGTCTATTCCAACAGATGCAGAACTGGCCTATGGAACAGCTTGCAGAGCCAGATCACTAGACTAGCATTAACATTTAAAGCTGGAACTGAAACAGCTTTTCTGAAGTCATTGTATAAATAACTAGCCCTTGTATATAGGAGGAAGAGAAACTACATAATGCTTTATTCCTATTTTATAATTTATTAAAAAATCAAACCAAGTAGTACCATTATTATAACAACAGTGTGGGAAAGAAGTTAAAAAAAAAGTGAATTGTACATTAGTATGAACTAGGTACAGGATATTTATATTTCAACTCTCCTATTCAGGACAGCATAGAAAGATAGTCAGCAGCATTATAAAAATCCCCCGCAATAAACCCAGGAAACTATTATTTTCTCCTAAGATTCACGAAGAAACGGAAAACCAGCTCTGTTTACCTCATATCTCACAAGAGTAGGCAAGTCCACTCCCCCGGTTATGGTCACTTGCCTCAGGAAAAATTCCCTCTCCACAGAGATCACATCATGGTTCCCTGACAGTAGCTGCTTGTGGCTGACCTGTCCTAAGCATCTACTGGTATGCAAAAAAAAAATTGGATTTAATGAACTCATATTTCTGCAAAGGGCTGCCAAACTGTTTACCCTGGCAAGAGAATACAGCAACTGGGCAAGGAGCTTCCTCCTTAAGCTGTACTACAATGGTATCAAAACCCTGACAGGAGATCTCAGGATTCACCAAAACAATAAAAGTCCATTTCTGTTCTCTGGGCTTCTGCAAGTGAAACCAGCAATGAAAGAATACAGCCACATTTCTCAAATCTTACCCATACCCTTCCTGGCTATACTGTGATTGGCTAAACATGACAACTTGAGTTGAGACTTGACTTGTGATTTGACAATTTGACACTGCACTTTTTCTATAAATATAATTACATTCCCTTTCAGTAGAAAAGTTTAAAAATAGAAGAATTCAAATTTGAAATCAAGCAAAACCATCCTTTGAAATATTTGTCCTGGCTAACATTTCTAAAATTTTGATTTCATTAGATTTCAAAATGAAGAAGTTTTGAAATCATAAGTTTTTTGTAGGTCTGTTAATTTCTGATAGACTATAGTCAGCATCTGTAGAGACTCAGAAAAAACAAATTAATTGCAAAGCTTGCCTGATACCTTTAAAAAAAATAAGAAAAGTATGTCCAGGTTAGACAATGACACTTATGTGGGGGTCTAGCTTCCAGCTGAGTCCTCGAAGATGGTGTAGTTCATACTCCCTTTTTCAGTGAGACTGCCCAAAGGAGGATTATGGAACACTTGGTCAGTTCTGAGTTTGAACCAGGTTCCAGAGATGAAAGCACATGAACTAATCTGTTGAGCTATGAAGTTCACTGCTGTGCTGGTTTATAAAAATCCTATTAGCAGTGTGACTGAGGGGTCAAAAGATAAGATAGCAGACAGCTGGAAATGATGGATCAGACAAATATTTTAGACAAGAAAGGTATTTCTTAGACACGTTGTACTTAACCATGTACTATACAACCAGGAGGTACTGGTGGCTAAAGGGTAACAGATTCTTCTATTGCTTCAGAATTTTTAAGTTTTAAAGTTCTTCTGTGCTATCTGCTAGGTCATCTTATGTCACAATGACTTAGCATTCATTTTGGCTTCAGCAAGACATTAGGTAAGAAATGCATATAGCATCCATAATTAGCAAATTTGACAAATAAGATTCCATGCATTTTGTACCTTTTACTTCTTGAAACCTCTCATGATTTCTATTGCTTGCTGTCTTGAAATCCTCTCAGAATGTGCATTATTTGCTGCAGGTAAACGGCCTGGCTCAAAGTCCACTGAAATACCTAGAGAGAACCCCAGTTATACCACCAAGTTTATATTCCCTCAGAACTCAACATGCCTGGAACTCAATTTCTAAAAGAATAACCTCAGCAGACTTTGAAATATCAGACATCACGAAAGCAGAAAAATCTTGTTTCGTTTATTATCCCACTGCTAAGAAATTTATGGTTCTTTCACCCAAGGCAGGTGCTGGGGATGTGTACTCAGCTGGCACTTACAGCCAGTGCAGATTTGGGTCTGATCTACATTTGAGATCTGAAAGAATAAATAGTACTTACCCCTTTTGATCAGTTGCGGAAAAAATCTTTAAAATTCAAATTCTGAAAAATTGGTTAATTGTTCAAAAAAGTCGTGTTCTACTAAACATGGTGGTGTTTTAGTATTACAATCTGTTTAATTCTTTATTGTTACGGAAAAAAAAAATTTGAAGGTCTAAATATGAGATAATGCAGTTGATGCTGAATTTCAAAACAGACACAAATCAATACCTGAAGCTTCCAATTTCAGACAAACTACAGAAGTCATAACTGAAGTTGGCTAGATAAGGAGCCAAATGACTTAAGAAATCTTTATGTGAAAGTGAAAAAACACAATTCCTGTAAGACTAAGGCTCTAATGCTGTCTGAGCCTTGCCTTCCAAAACATTGGAAACACAGAAGGTCCATGGTGTGCTTTTCAATGGAATGCTAAGAATAAGCAGTGAAACTACAAACCACTGGAAGAAGAAATAATTAAAAATATGTCAAAAAGCATTGCAGAAAAATTAAACAAAATCCTAATGAACAGAGTTTTCCAAAGGAAATTAAGCAATAAAAATGAAAGTGTTTTTTTTTTTTTTTTTTTTTTTTTTCATTTATAAAGGAAAAAAGAATAAGGAATGGAATAGTCTGAAAACCTACTGGATGTGCCAGTAATCTTGGTATGTTTGAATGCAGAGTGATTAAGAACATTTAAAGTAAGAACCAGAGGGAGTCACCTAAATTTTTGAAATCAGTCCCCTTAGACAACAGTGAATACAAACAGTAAATACTCAGTCCAGCATGTTACACAGACCATACCCTCTGTAGCCTGTAATGCTTTGCAGCTCCATACTTTTCCTCATACCTCATAACAATGTTCAAGTCAAGCTAAAAACTAACAGCTGAGATGGCTATGTGGCATAGTAGGGAAAAAAAAAATAAAAAAAAAAAAAGGCAAGAGCATCCCTGAAGCATTACAGAATTGGGCAAAATCTCAGATAATCATAGAAAATGTAGTACCCATCCAGATAGGAAGAAAACACTGCTCCCCATTCCAATCTCTATGTGTTTTTATCTGTCTGACCTGACAAAATTTTCCTACCTGATTTCAAATATCTAAATCATTGTAACTCGAGATTTGAGTTTTACACACACCAACTAGAAACTAGATAATGCACCTGGAGGTAAGAGGAGCACTGACATTCTGCCAACATAGCACTGCTGGAGATAAGGTTTAAATACAAGAACTGGGAAGCTGATAGAAAATTGCTAAAATGGGAAGCCTGTACATTGGATATTGAGGATGGACAGAAGGAGGTCCTAAAAGATGGATCTTGGCTGACCTACACAGAAGCATAAAAAATGAGTGTGCCCATGAAACAGGGACACCTTCCACTACCCCAGGTTGCTCCAAGCCCCCTCCAGCCTGGTCCTAAACACTGCCAGGGATGGGGCAGCCACAGCTTCTCAACAGAAACTGTTTCAGTGTCCCACCACCCTCATAATAATTTTTTTTTCTATTCAATCTAAATGCAGGGTATACTTTTGAATATTAGATAATTAGAGACTATTCCATAAAGCAATGTAATATTCCTATTCTTATGCGACCTGCTAAGAACTTTTCTACAAGATATAGCAATAAAATTAGGATTTTTAGTGTCAGATTTTATATGCTTCCACTTATTTCCTTTGACTAGTAATATTATCACAGCAAACATGACTTCTTTCAGTGCCCATAGAGATTAAAAAGCTCAGATTGACTCTGCATACTCCAAGAACAATTTAATTATTTTTATTTGCAGGAGGTGACAAACCATGTTATTGATGCTGGAATCACTGAAGGATTGCACTCAGGAAATTAGGCTTTTTCCCACCCCAGACAAAACCACTGTTTTCTCAAACCATTAATTTAATATCTCTCTATAAAGTGCTCTTAAAGAATTGTAGTGTTACAGTGCACATAGAGTCACTTACCTGGAAAATGATTTCTGTCTTTTAATAATTTCTCTCTTTTAATGCATATTTTGCCATCAAAGGTGGAGTAACACTTAGTCCTTGCTATAAAAGACTCAATATAATTTTGTGTGAGAAGCTCTGTGTGTTATATCAACCCCTCCAGAAAGAAAAGAATTTCCCACTCCTAGTGCACACCTATCCTTACACTGTGCCACCTATCCTTAGATATGCCTGTGGAAACTTCTTATGTGTATCACTAAACATTTTTCAGTGCAAAGATGTTCTTGCTATTTTATTTCATTCTCAGAAGCTGTCCTAGGTTCCATCTCCCCTCTCAACTCTTATGTGGCTTAAAAGAAATGACACAAACCTGAGTCCTTAGCTAAGAAAGGAATTCCATGTCCCATGTTTCCCTTCAAGCTGACAATGCACCTTGGACAATTTGATGCTGTTTCCAAACAAACCCAGACAAATTAGTATTAAAGAAATACTCAGCTGCAATTTCCTCATGGGCTGTGGCTACCTTAATTTGAACAAAAGTATTTCTCAGTAATAGGATCATAACACTGCCTTTGGTAGAAAATGCTCTGTGGAACACTGGATTCTGATGCTGTTTGGAAGGGGCACAACAAAGTCATCTGTCACCTGAAATACTCATTTGGGAAACCTTCTATGCTGGTAAAATCCTGAAACACAGTGATATGAAAATAGAATACCTTTTCCTCTTTAAATTACAAGTTTCAGTGAGTATAAAGGTCTAAATAGCATGGCAAGCTCATGTGATGGAAAGTACAGCCAGTAGATTTTGTGTAATATTGCTGATGTGATTCTATACTGATTAATTCAACTTATACTGCACTTAAAATGGGAGTGGTACAGAAATTTTCTGTTACCTCACAGTGAGTTGCTGTAAATCAGTATCAACTCTACTCCCTTCAAAGCACCGTTGTGCTCTAGAAATTGGAAACTGGAATTCCTGTCAGCATAGACAGAAAGACTATTAAAAAAGAGCTCCTTTCCCCAAAACAGTCAGCAGTTAGGAGCTGTAAGCCAGAGAGAGACATCTTCAAAACTACAGGAAAAACAGCTTACTGGTCAGGGAAATGAACAAATAGTAGGAATCTGAAAATATAGAAAAAAATAGAAAGGAGCAGCTGTAGCTACTCCTTTTTTTTAAGTACAAATGCCTTGTATATAGACGACCAAAGTCAAATTATTAGTTTTGCATAATATCTCCCATATGCGTTATGCATATCATGTACAGGACTGCTTCACATGGGCTATATGTTTATGCACATTCTGAAGAATATATATATATAAATACATGCACATTCTGACACATGTACATACATAGATCTTCTCCCTCCACTTTCATCTCCTTTCATCCATCTCCCTCATCACAGATGCACACACACCTCTGCTGAAATGAAATAATTCTCACTGCTTGAGTTGGCTACAGTCTTAAGTTCAAACTAGTGATTTTTTTCTTCCGTGTTCACATCTATATTTTTTCTCTACAGGATTTAAAGCCTGAGAAGCATGAAAGATAGAGTGAAAATAAATTTGAATTCTATATTACAAAAAAAATGTGAATATCAAAAGATTCTTTCACAGCTGTGTGACTGCTGGCATTTGTAAAGAGTCAAAGAATCCTGGAATATAAAAAGGCAGAAACACAGTTGGCTTTTCAATCAAGTATATGGAAAAAAAGCAAAAGAAAAAAATCTATAGGAACAGCAAGAAGGTCTAGGGGTGGGTGACAGGTAAAACCTATTTCCTTAATTTAAACAGCCATTTTTAGAATCACTTGAGCAGGGATGATAGGAAAGATTGACATATTCAGTTCTACTCTTTAAACTGTGGTTTGCATTTTACCAGCAATATAAGGAAGAAGATGAAAGATGTCTTTCCTTATTCCTTACTTAATTGTAGTGCCTATTTAGAATGACATTTAATAAAAGATACAATTTTTGTGTGGTTGTTATTTGTATTACCAGAGCATCTAAGACCTCTAGAGATAAACCAGAACCTTGCTGTGATAGTGATTCAGGTATTGAGAAATGACTTTGTGTGACTCTAAGCATGTTCCATATTCTGCAATGCTAATGGGAGGAACAAGACAGGACTACTTCTTTAATCCCCCCAGTAAATTCCTGACTGCTGTTCAAAAACTGTGGCAAAAAGGATCTTCCATTGCTAGAAAGTGTCTGGCTCAAGAGGAACAACAGCACACAAAGACTCACTGAGGTGGTACTGCTTAGTTTGCCCTGCCAGCAACCTAAAAATGTCTTGAAGTCTCCTTGGCATAAAAGTTTAATTTAATATCAAACAATTTGGGGAGTAAAATGAAAACTTTTTCATAATGTTCTTCTGAAACATTTTAAAAGAGAAAGTTCTTAATGAAGTAGAAGGGAAGCTACTCACAAAAGGCTGATGCCTGTGCTCGGCTTTATAATTTCTCATTATTTGATCCTTTTCCATTTCCTTATTTCTAATCCTCAAGTCACCCTCACTCTTCATGGATTCACAGGCTCCCAGGGTCATACCAGTTACAATAACTTATTGCCACTAAAGTTCTGCTCTAAGGTTTTCAATAATACTTCAAGTATTTATATGCAGAATTACCATAAATTGTAAATATTTTGTATTTCTGTGTTTTTAGAGCCTGATGACACCCATTAGAAAAAACTTATTTTTTGGTAAATTTTTAAATTATAACAGGTTCTTCTAGCCTGACCAATAATAAAGGAGGTAAAATAAAAAGACTCTTTGGAAGTCCTGTAACTGAGTGGAAGAGGATAGTTTTAATGAATTAATCCTGAATAGAGGTAAGTATTAGGTTTATTCTGTATCCTCACTAAATATGCATACAAAAACCTGCAGACACTAACCACAGGTGAGCTGGTTTACATATTACGTGATTAGATCTTGAAGGTCCCTTGCAGCTCAAACCATTCCATTATTCCATGATTATAGTCACTGTCAGTAGAAAATATAAACCAAAAATCAGAAATCTGGCATGCTGATAGCTAAAGAGCTGAATCTGAGAGCAAGATACAAGCAATGCTCTTTACATGGCATCTAATGGACTAAATACAGAAAAACCCCAGAAATACTGAAGCTTTTCTAAAGACTTTTTATACATTACAGACACTGTTGTTCATTAGAAGTTTGCCAGAAACTTGTTAGAAATGTTTACTCATTATTACTATATTGCATTATTACTATATTACAATACTAATATACTCATTATTACTATATTGCATTGTTACTACATTATTACTTTATTACCATTGGATATTACATTGGCTATCACATTTTTTAAATGAATTACGGATTTTTTTTCTAATATCTCCTATTTGTTGTCTCTTAAACTGACAAATATACAAAGCCTAACAATTATGTACTCAAATTTACTTTGTGGGGAGAAATTGTAAAAAATGCCATTATGGATGCACATGGTTCAGATCTTTTGATTTTGTCTTTAGATTTGTTTCAGTCTCCTCTCTCAAAGTGTTTCTAAGGCAGCAGAATATTGGTGGCTTACAGAAATGACTTTTTATTTTCTTGTGTACATGTCATATAAAAATGTATCATATGGAAAGAGCATAGTTGCTAAAATATAAAGTTAAATGTCAATTGGAAGAGAAAGCATTTGATCTGCATCTTCTGTGGACAGTTTGCCCTTTGGATAAGCAGCTACTGTAATTATGATAAACTGGAGAATACTTTGCATGGACTTTGCTTTTTCCACATAGACCAGTATAATGTTTTCCAGCTAAGTAAGTTGGGTTTGTCCCTAAAACTGAACAGAAAAAATGCAGTTGAGCTATGGGTTTGTGTCAGTGGAGGCTGAGCTTACCTATGGTGAAAGCATCCTTTGAACAGTTACCTCAGTTTTGCAAATAAGCTATTCCAAATTTTAGATAAGTGTTATTAGAACAGTTCGGTTTTGGGAAAGGTTTTAAGCATTTTAAACCACAACTACATCAATTGCAGTAGTGAAGAAATTAATGTATACATATGTGTCTGTTTATATTTATCATTATAATGAAAACATCCAGCCCATCACTGAGGAATCCAGCAGTGCCCCCTTAAAATGGCATGGCCAGGAATGAGAGTACCCATATGCACTACCACAGGTTTTGTTTTACTTGCCTTGAGTTCTGTGTAGCACAGCTTGACAAGATGCAAAACCCAAAGCTAACTAGGCAATCTACAGTAAATAAACACCTATCTCTAATGAGCTGAAAAAGTAAAAGGTCAGAGGCTGAGGTTTTGACAACATCCTAAGGAACATGTCCAGCTGTTGGAAGCCCAACCTTTGACATCACACAGTCAACTGATTTTGAATTCTTGAAATAATACTTGAAAACAATTGTAGAGGCTTTTCATATGAAAAATAAAATAGGATCATAAAAAAAAAAAAAGAAAACAAAAGGAAGTCTTTGCGGCACACCTTCAGAATTGTTTTTATTCTTTCATATTCTATTCAGCTTTTATCAAAGTAGCTACATCAAACTAAGCTCCTTTCAGAGGGCACATGATTTGAAGCCAGTAATGTCAGAAGAGAAGCTGCCTTTTCAGAAATGCTTGAGTTTTAGCTAACTGCCTTTTCCCCCTTGACCAGTTCTGTCATAAACTCTTCAGACTTCTACTCATTTTCAGAGAAAATAAAAAATATACCCTTTTGTTTGCAAAGATCTTAATAATATATAAAACAACTGATACTTCCATCACAATGTGCTGTCCTCAGTAAGCCTGTAGAAGAGCATTAAAACACTGCCAAAATTCACATGGAGTTACTTTCTCTCCCTTACATAGTATCAGCTCAGGACAGGAAATGTAAAACTGATTTCTTCTTCCCCTCTCATGTGAACTATGCTCTCAAGTGGGTAGCTGGGTGCCTGTCAATTAAATACCCAAATGTTGTGTTCCACACAGCAATAGGTATCTCAAGCTCAATATCCCTCTTTGTGGGATCACAAACTCAAAATCAATTTTAAACAGATCAGAAATGAAAAAAGTATGTTTGAATAAACCAAGCAGTCATATCACTTCATAACTATATACAAACACAAATACAAATTAATCCTGAAGATTCATTTTGTCCACAGGAAAAAAGCAAACAAACACTACTCATCAGCAGCTCTGTGCTCAGTCAGCAGCCAGGGAGGGCTGCCTTCAGTGGCTCTGCTCTCAGTGTTCATTACCCTTGTCAGCACTGCTGGTCTCAGCCTGATCCCGCAGCCCTGGCACTGTGAGCAGGAGGAGCACAAGCATTGGTAGCTCAGACTCCTGAGTTCCTCGTGGATAATGGACAGGCTGTCCAGGGAATGGTTCTGATTTTTATATTATACACTAATTGTATTTACCCACACTTGAGAGCAACTGCAAGTAAAACAAACGTTGCTCTAACACCAGGTTTTAAAGAGAAAAGTGACCAAGGACAATATTTATCTGTGTGCTTCCATGTTAGCTGTGTTTTATGACATAGCATTTCTGTGGTAAAGTATAGTGATACTGGTAAAGCTTTTTTCTTCCCGTTTAATCCACACTAAATTGCATTTTTAACAAGCAGCAGTATTTTTGCCCCCACAAGATTGACAGAGAGGCCTAGTAATTGTGCTGTTCCAATACTGAGTATCTGATCTTTGATATTATCTCTTTTACTAAGGGATATATTTCATACAACTCCAGAAATAGCAATGCATTTATAACAACAGATGAATTAGCCCTCTGCATTTTTTCCTACTGTCATTTTGCTTCTATTGGTTAGAAACCATCTAACAAAAATTTTATTAGAAGGCATAAAATATGAGCAGATTGCCCATCTAGCAACTGTTTATGTAACTTGTGAAATATTTATACTGAAATCTTATCATTCTTCATTTTCACATATTTTGATTTTGTTCTTTCACTATTACAGAAAAAAATAAAGAACATGTCATGCTATAAATTTGGATTTCTTTTTTCTTTCTTTAAAATTTAGACCCTTCTGACATATTCAGGAAACTAGAACATCAGTTCATCAGTTAGACATAATCAGGAATTCATTTCAAGTAATTGCCTTTAAAATTGTCTTAGGTTTCTGTTATGTCTTTCAGTTAAACATGAACTGTAAATACTTTTAATATGATGTTTCAAACTGAGATTCAAACTAACTGCTCTGCTACATCAAAGGATCATGAAACCTGACATTAAAATGCAACCACCTCTTGGTGAAATGGGGGAGCAAGCAACAAGAGCTACAACACAAAAAGGAAGAATATTATTTAGACAAAACTGCAGGGAAGATTTCTGTAGGCAATGTAGCCTTGAAGACAAGTTCAGAAGTAAAATTAGTCTGACAAAACAGATAACAGGAAAATGACTGTTTGGGGCTACATGCCAAGGGGCCCTGAGGCAGGACCTTCAGGGAGCAGTGGACATAGAAGGCTAAAAAATGTTGTTAGGTTGTTGTGTTTTGCTGCTTTGTTTATGACATCTTAATGGATCCAAGGGAAAGAGCCTTGTGCAGCTGTAGCTTTGTGTGGACAAAGAGCTGCTTAAATCGTGATAATTTGTTTAAATTTCTGAAAAATTAATAGGAAAGAATCTTTGAAGTGGTAGCTAATTGTCCTTTGTAGTCTGAAAAAAACACTTGGAGTGTGATGGTGGTCAGAAGTATAAATGCATGGAGACCACTACAACAAGTGTCATAACACTTAAAATTTCACCCTTTTCTTACCAAATGAATAATTAAAAATAAATTCCTGAATTTAGAGGACAAGGCATATTCACGACCACTTCAGCCATATGCATCTAAGTTGACACTTGTATTTAAGCTATTATCAAGGCACTTAATTACTTTAAATCATATTCTTTAAATCAAATACAAATCTCTGTAGGAAGAACAGTACTGAATGTCGAACAAACCTGAACTGCACAACTTCAATGATTAGTCCTCCAGTGAGTGACATCTGAACATAACATTGCAAAATATTCCTCTATACTAGTAACAGTTCTGCCCTGTTTTAGGACAAATCTGGGAGGAAACTTCCAAAGGGGTCCCTCCAGAAAGCAGATCCAAGTGGCTCCTCCCCCAGCTGGTTTGGGAAAAGATTTCCTTGGAGAAAAGTGGAAAAAACCTGCTTATTTAACAGGCAAAGTATTCATAAGCATAAAAAGTGAATAATATTAAACAATAAAATCTCTCACTGTTCTGAAGAGATGGTAAATTCAGAAAGTCCTTTTCATGTCAGTCTCTTATCAGTCCCTCCTGCACTGGAAAATGCCACGTCCTGGCCCTGGTAGGCCACAGGTGTTAGCTCCTGGTGTTTTTCTGGGTTTTCAGTCCAGAGTAGGGCCAATCAGCTCCAAGAAACAGAAAAGCCATAGTCTGGGGAACTTCTCTGCCTCAGCAGCCCATATTAGTGTTGCCATACATTGACAACTGGCCTTTTTCCACCTCTCCAGCCATCCCCACAGAGCATTGTCTACCATCCAAGAATCAGTATAAAGGTAGAGCTTTGGCCACTTCCCTCTTTCAGCAATGTCCAGGGTCAGTTGAACAACTTTGAGTTCAGCAAGTTGACTTGATCCACCTTCTCCTTTGGTAGCTTGTGCTACCTGTCGTGTGGGGCTCCATACGGCTGCTTTCCACTTCTGATTCATCCCTGCGATGCAACGGGAACCGTCAGTGAAGAGAACGTAGCATGTTTCCTCTGCTGGCAGTTGGTTGTATGGTGGAGTTTCTTCAGCCTGTACCACTTCTTGTACCTCTTCATAAGTGAGACCAAAATTTTCCCCTTCCGGCCAGTTTGTGATTTTCTCCAAAATCCCAGAGCGATTCAGGTTTCCAATCCGGGTTCTCTGCGTGATAAGGGCAATCCACTTGCTCCGTGTAGCACTGGTGGCTTGGTGGGTAGAGGCAGCCTTTGCTTTGAACATCCACCCCAGGACCAGTAGCTGGAGTGCCAGGAGGAATTGTGCTTCCATGCCTATCACCTCTGAGGCAATTTGGACTCCTTCACAAGCTGCTAAAATTTCCTTCTCTGTGAGAATGTAGACGACCTCAGACCCTCTGTAGCTTCGACTCCAAAATCCCAGTGGTCGGCCTCGAGTGTCCCCAGGCACCTTCTGCCAAAGGCTCCAGGACAAGCCATTGTTCCTGGCTGCAGAGTAGAGCACATTCTTCACATCTGGTCCTGTCCTTACTGGGCCAAGGGCTACTGCCTGAGCAATCTCCTGCTTGATTTGGGCGCAGGCCAGTTGCTGTTCAGGGCCCCAGAGGAAATCGTTCTTCTTGTGGGTGACCAGGCAAAGAGGGCTCATGATCTGGCTGTGCTCAGGAATGTGCATTCTCCAAAAGCCTATGGTGCCTAGGAAGGCTTGTGTTTCCTTCTTGTTGGTTGGTGGAGACATCGCTGGGATCTTGTTGATGACCTCAGTGAGAATCTGACGCCGTCCATCTTGCCACTTTACCCCCAGGAACTGGATCTCTTGGGCAGGTCCCTTAACTTTGCTCTTCTTGATGCTCTTCTTAATACATGAAGTTTAGAATTGTGTGACTAATGCTGCCATTAGCTAGATTGAGGATTCCTGATTATTTGGACTGTACACAAATTGCTTTGCAGCAGTTCAGTTGCAATGTTAATGCAGCGTGGGATCATTGAAATGCACAAGAGCAGCAAAATGCAAACGCAGACATTTGTTTTCCAGCCAATCTGATATAAGTGAAATTCATATCACTGTAATGAGGTCTGCTTACTTCCTGTCTTTTTTGAAGTCTCTACACCTTCTCAAGGGCAAAATTGTTTTCTAAATAGAGTCTGCCTGAATTCAGTCTCTTCTGTTGAAGCACTCCATCAGAGAGAACTAAAATAGCTCCTATTTACACATAGACCTCGTCCTCATAATATTTGCATGTTGTCTGGATGCCTGTAGCCTTCTAAATCTATAAACAGCTCACAAAATCACACACACTAATTTCTTAAGGATCAAGAAGTTGCTTAAAGTCAGAAAAAATATAGCATGCTATTACAAGCCAAGAAAAAAAAAAAAAAGGAAGGTACAGTATGTGACTATGTATGTGATAGAATAACACATTTTGTTACTATTTCAGCTTACTGAGCCACATCTGCATCAATAGCAAGAGGAAGGCCAGCACTGAGCATCTGGAATGTTTGCTGGGTAAAAATTAAACAAACATCAAAAAACTTGGCCTCCTTCACTAGTCCCTCTAAACCAATTAAAAAATCAAACCAACCCCCAAACGAACACCAAGCATCTCATAGTGTCAAAATAGGAGTGCTAAACTCGTGAAATAAAAGCAACGAAAAGAAGCAAAAATAAACCATTCCTGATATTCTGGGTCTCTTATTTGTAATGTTATCCATCCTAATGCTTTTACTGGCAAGTGTTACTTGGGCTCACTGGCTGTCAACCACTGACATTTGGGCACCCCTTCTAAGAAAAGTGCTTAGGAAACTGGATGTGCAGCAGCCACAGTATTGAAGAGCTGAATATTTTCTTTAATTTGTGTAGCTTTAGCTACAGCCCTCAAATCTATCTGCTGGCTCTCTTTTTCTGCAAGAAAATAGGTAACACGTGTGTGCATATAGACCATTGTGATGACTCTGAAACTTTTGGCTCTTTAAGGAGACTGTTTCTTACAAATCCTCCATTTTCACATGTCTGTTTTCACTCCATATTCACCAGATGTCAGAACTTCACTTTTGTTCATGCATCACAAAACAGATTCAGTGCTGTTCTTTTCTGTAATCCTAAAACAGATTTAAGGATGACAGGTAGAAAAATAATTTTAGTAATCCTTTCATTACCTACATTCTTGTCACCTCAGAAAGTGGCAGATGAATGTTCTGCCTCAGCTAAACAGACCTTCGGAAATCTTTGATCCCTGCTTCTGATATATTGGTTTAATTGGTCCTATTTTGATCAAGCTAAATTAAGTCTCCTGCTCTTGAAGTAGAGTAACACTGAAACAGTTGCCTTAATTTCATTTTTGCTATCTCAGGGCAACAGAAAAGCCCATGTAATCCATCCAGGAAACATTGATTCACTTGTGATAGCAGGTATAGCTGAAAACACAAAAAATAGCCCCTTCCCACTAAGAATTTGTACTCATTGAACATGGGCTGGATGTTCCAGGGATAGGCAAGAAAAACTATGCTCTACTTATCACTTTCCCACCCCCCCACAGATATATACTGAATGCACACTATAATTATACACGAAATATACACTTTATATTAAATGTGAATGTGGTACTTCACATTTAACATTAAGCTTGAAATGTGAATGAAATACAGAATATTGTCAAGAAACCTCCCTCCTTACAGTGGCAAGTGATCCTTTTTGGAAATTCCCCAGACTGACCTAACATGCTCCAGCTCCCAGTCAAACATACCCATTTCTCCAGGAATCATCACAAATAGTGCTTTTTTCTTTTCTTTGGTTTTAGAAGGGTCTTGCTTCGACCAACATTTCCTTTGAATATCAAACATTCATTCTACCATAATCACTATTAATGAAAGAACCAGAAAGGAAGAAGAGATTTTGTTATCTTCCCACCTTAACAGAATCAGCAGGAAATAGATCAAAGGCTGACATATCCACTCCCGACCTTCCCTTTTGCCTCGTTTGCAGAATTTGGGAAGTACTTATCTTCTTTCCCCCTCTCTCCTCTTGCTCTCTGCATCCCAGGCTTTTCTGCTATCAAGTGCTCCTCCATCCAGGTCTTGTCTTTTGACCTCTGCAGCAAAAACCTCCTTTTTACTACTCTGTGCCCTAAGGATTTATTTACCACAATGTGCAGTTGGTTCAGAATACTTTCAGACCTACTCCACAGTAGTATAAATAATTTCACAGCACAGAGGTAAACTTGGGCTTTGCCCTAAGAACACAGCCCCTCTCAAAGGCTTCTGCAGGTCCCCACAGAGGTAAGTGAGGGGTTTTGGAGTTAGGAGTGTAGGAAGCTTCCTCTTAACTGAAATTGCCCCGTCAAGAACAGGAACTGCATAGGATGAATTTTTTTAATGGAAGATCATTTAATCCCTATTAAATCATAAAACAAGAAACCAGGATAATAATATCTGGAGCAAGTCCAAAGGAACAGAAAAAGAAAAAGATTCTATATTCTCTTCATTTGCTTTAAGATAGACTACTAAAAGGAGGAGGAAGAACATTTCCAGGAAGATGGGTTTAGTTTGACAGTCTATAAATAACCTGAGCCGAGGATGTAACAATTGCTCTGTCTCTTCTAACACCTAGCAGGGCAGTAACTAGAACTGAGCTGGCTATGGAGCTGGAATATTTTGCAGCTTAGATTTCTTCAATAAGGCTAAGCCAGCTCAAAAGATTTCACTGTTGCTCTAACACACAAGCCTTTGATGTTTCCTCATCTTTACATCATAGAAGGAGCTCAAAGGGTTAATTAAAATTTAATGATATCGGCAGTACTTTGAAAAAGTTATGAACTTGGGTGAGATCAATCACTTTCTTGGACTGTCTGACTTCAAAGCAAACATTATGCAAAGGAAAAAAATTCTCCCATTCTGCATTGAATTCATAAGCAAGGATTTCCTCATTAGCGGTCTGTGCATGGAGGAGATTCCAAGTTCAAACTGGAAGAGGTGAGGTGCCAAAAAAGTGGTTAATCAGAATTTCATGCCTTTGATGCTAGTCACATGTTGAATGAATGCATCACTGCAAACCAGGGGACACTTGAACAGTCCCAAAATAGGAACTCAGGGATTAAGGCATGAGCAATCTTTTTTCCAAATTCACAACTTGTTTGCAGAGATTTAGCTAAAACCTCATTAGCTTGTTTATTCACTCTTACTGACATTCAGCAAAATGTCAACTGAAATAACAAAAGTAAAGTTTTAAAAATGTACACATCCCTAGTCTGCATTTGTATTTTTATTTGTTTACTATCTACATTTTATTTGAGCTGACAGCTTTCACTTTCTGCAGTCTTATTCTGACCTGAAGGTCTTATTGTATTTTCTAAGACAAATACTTCAGATGACAAAATTATGAAAATCCCCTATAAGATATCTGAGTTTACCAGTGACTACTTAGATTTATCATGAAGATTAAGAAAAAATTATTTTAATGCACTCAAGTGTTGACAGTAAAGCACCATCTCTGCTCAGAAAAAACTGTGTAGGGCACCTGATTTAGCTCCAACCTTGTGCCTTCTTCTAATCCCAACACAAACCTACTGTGCAAAGGTAGAAATATGCTCTGTGTATGACTCCTCCTGGAGATTGGTTTTATCACATATATAATATTCTTCTCCATAAGCAATCATGGGATATATTCAATAGACCCATGCATTCAAAGCTCTACAGTTCTCAACATAATTATACACTTACCATGTAACATTTATTGTCTCAATGCCTAAAAGATATGTCTGGGTTTTTAAACATATCCTTTCATTGAATGACTCCTGTTTACAAATACTATTTCTTTTTAAATTTCCTACTCTAGACATAACTATTCAGAACCACCAGGTGTGATGTTGCAGACACAGCACAAGGAAACAGTAAAACTGCTTTGTGCAGAAATGCATTGCTGGTGTACCCTGAAAGGTTTAGTGAGAGTGGTACCTGTGAAATGTGCAACCAACTTCCTTAGAGGGCTTTTTCAGACTGTTGTGATTGCAGGGCTTGTATCATTTATAGGAAGAAAACCATGGGCATGGCAGTCCCTGTTAAAGATGTACCGGTTCATCCATGCCCTCTCTTGGCAATGCCTGCTTTCCTTCCAGCTCTTTACTAATGAGAAAGCCCCAACTTTGGTGTTTTTTGTTTGGGTTTTTTTTTTTTTTGTTTTGTTGGGGTTTTTTTTGTTTCTTTTGTTGTTTTTTTCTGCCAACAGACTTTTAATTCAATGTAATGGGGATTTGCCAAGTCACCCTGCAAATCCACATCTTCGCATTTATGACTGAAAAGGAAGCTATCTGTTGGACATGCCAATATTTATGTTCTCAGCATTTCAGATGGGTTGTATAAGCACACAATGAGCTGATTTTGGTGGACTAGAGTCATCATCATGAAGATGATCCTTTCCATGGTATCATAACAAATATTTCAATAAAATTCTGGATTTTGAGTTTATAGATTTCAGCTGAATTAGCTCTGTGGTAAAGCGTTTCCATTTAAAGTGCATTCAGCCTTCTTTTAGGGATACAGATGAAAAGACAGCGGTAGTATTTAAACAACTGAAGCAACAACAAATTGATTATATTTTTGGCACTCCCTTCCCCCTTTAATAGATAGAAATTCTATAAAATCTATTTCCGCTTTTGAGGTAGAAGATAATAATAGCTGTCATTTTTCAAGGGAAAAAAAATTACCTAAAAATGAGGTAGAGTTGTCTTTCTGCCTTCATCTTTTGTCTGATGTCAAACCCAGAAAAACAATACAACAAGGATGAGAAAAAGAGCAAGACAGCAGTTCATCCTTTCAGACCTGTCTCTCATTTCCTGACAAACCTGTTGGGCAAAGACAGACAGACCACAAGGTCTTGTCAGCTCCTCGAGGATGGCAAATCCATACTCAGGACTGTTTGTAACAGGGCTTGTAACACTCCTGTCTGGTCAAAAGAGGGTGTGGAAACAGTTTTGATCAGGTGAATCTGACTTTTTATTTTAAAAAGGCATTAGAAGAGAGACTGCCAGGAAAGCAGATGTGTAAGATAGGAGAGGAAGAGGAAGCACAGAGGAAGGGTGACCAAAGCCTCACACTCTCAGTGGTGCCTGGGCTCTATCTTGAGGTGATGGAGGAGGACTCTTCTCTTCTGAAAAATGCCTGGGAGTCTCTTTGGCAATCCAGAGGTGTCACAAAACAGCTTTTAAAACTCGGCCCTCTCAGCCCTTTCAGGCCCTGTTCCAACTGAAGTGAAGGGGTGGGATAGCCCACGTTTTCAGGCGTGATCTCATTTGTCTTCATATGTACATATAGAATGAAACATGCTTGGTTCAGAAAGTCAGGCTTTGATTTGACAGAGGTATGAAATAGAGAGTTTCCTTTAGTACCAAACATCAGTGAAAATTGCATATGGTTGGTAGTTTACATTATTTGGGGGAAAAAATTCATCTTATTCAGCTAAGCCATTTATAAATGTCCACATGTAGTTCCTCTAACTTGATATACTTCTTTCTTGTCTAGTGATTTTCTCCAGTGAGATGGAGATACTGGCTAATCATAATTAAAGAGAAATTAAATCCACTTTTTTCCAAATTAACAACAAATATTTTAATTCTTTTATATTTGCTTTCTATTAATTTATTTACAAATTCCCGGTAGCCTTGCTTATCTTTAAAACTAACAAAATAATTAAAATTAAAACTATATATTTTTCAATAAAGTTCAGTGAAGTCACAGTATATAAATACATAGAACTGTGAAACTACTAAAATAGGCTAATCAAGGGCAGATCGTGGGACTACTACTACATTTTGGTGTGTGATTTTTTTTTTTTTTTTTTTTTTTTTTTTTTTTTTTTTTTTTTTTAGTTACTGGGTTTTGAGTTAGGGATGCTTCTTTATTTAAACTTCCATGCTGTACCTCAGGCAGCTCTGTTCCTTAGTATTATATTTGTTCATTTGAATTATTTCTGAAGTCTAGTCTGCCCTAGCCTAAAAATCACAGGTAATACTGCCAGGTGCTATCAAGTTCTCTAAGCAGTTCTAAGTAATGGGTATTCTGACTTCATTTAAGAAGTTAAAATAAAACATCTGCATGGTTTAGCTGTACCATAGTAAAATTTGAATAAAAATGAACACTGTGACACAAAAGTCTATTACCAACTGTTTCCAATAAAAGAATTTTCTCTATTAGGTATAAGTAAATGAGGAGTCCAAAGTGTTCAAAATGACAATCAAATTATTTCCATAAGAGCTACTCCCTACAACCATTTCTACTACTGATAATTACATGTGACTAATGTACCAGAGACAGACAAAGCACTGACAGGGAGACAGAGTCACTGGGGAGAGGGAAGATGCAGATTAGGATGGCTGAATACTGCACTGCCAATCCACCAGGCACAGCAACCCATAGCAGCGACCACGAGAAACTTCCAGAGGGAATCCCACACTGCAAAGTTCCATTATACCAGCAAAGACCTTAATGGTTAATGAAAATTAGCTCTGACATTTGGGAACTGAAAAGGAAGTCATGAGAGGAACAGTTCAGTCAGCTCTCAGGCTGTGGGTCTTCTCAAAGACCCTGTGGAGCTGAGACAAACTTCTTTTACTTTTATAAAATGATCTCATGTCTGAGGAGACCCCAAGGAAGGTGTCAGGCAAAGAAACAAACACTTTTTTAATAACAGATGATCTCCTATCTTAATACGAGCTTTTACAGTTCACTCCAAAGACTTTCAAGATCTTTATTTTAAAAATATATAACATTGCTAAATGAAATACAAAGTGCCTTTGGCTGTTGTCACTGTACCTCTTTCTGTGCTTCATTTTTTTCCCATAAAAATGGTGTAAAGGGGAAATCAGTTTAAAAAAATATATATTTTCTTTTTTCCTCCTTCACAAAGAGGTATTATAGGAAGACAAATGGGAGAATGAGAAAGGGGGAAGTATACACTGTATCCTTTCAAGCGCACATTTATTCTGACCTAGCATGTGTTTCATTGCCTCTCAAGGGTGCAGTTTATCTGCTTTTCTACTTCCAAGTAGATACAGTGCCTTTATAGCCCCTGAACATCTCCTGTTACATCACTACCAAGCTGAATACCAAAAGGATGACACGGATTCAAAATGTTCAAATGTTGCAGTTCTTTTAAATACTCATTAAGCCACAATATTTTTAAAGATTCCAGGTTGGAGGCCTTTATTCCCTTAGCACATCTTAATAAGTCTGTTTAGTCTGTGGAGGACATGAATTATTATTTCATCCTGTAGAAGTTGAAAATACAGAGGGAAAAAAAAAAAAAACCTGCCCTTGGAAATAGCAGGATTACATTTTAGTGAGCTGCCATTTGTATTGTGAATGTTGATCATTTGAAGCTTTAACTTGGGGGCTACTTTTGTGTTAGTTCTGTCTTCATGACAGTACATTCAAACAATTCCTCCTCTTAACATTATGAGATAAAAGTGTGAGCGACAAGTGAGTTTTTATGTGACTTTGTAATTGTGGGAATATAGCTGCACTCTGCATCCCACTGTAATAGCAAGCTTGTGCAAAATAATTAATTGTATTTGAACTGTCATATGAGTTTAATATAATTATATATATAATTTTATATATATAATATATATTATTATATATATTATATTATAATTATATATCATTATATATAATTTAATATAATGATATATATAATATAATGTTAAACTGCGGCTTTTGGTTGTTTTGACATTCCTAACAGAGAATCTATCTCAGTTCTGTATGGATTTTAAAAAGAGGCACAATATATTAGTCAGATTTTAGCTTGAATTTCAAATGGCAACAAGCATGAAACAATTAAAGGGCTGTGGTAGGTTGACCGTTAATACAAGAAAAATATATAGTTAAAATTCAGTGCCTTTGATAGTGTTGCTTTCTGCATCTTTAAGTATAAAACTTACTAATTTTATGTGTAATATGAACATAACTATTTCTGGATTGATCCAAACCAGAAAAGTGTAAAGAATTTTACATTTCTCGTCTTAAGACAGATTTTCAGTAAAGTGTTTTGACTACATCCTTGCACTGAAGTAATTGGAGTTGCTGTGTTGTAGTTATGATGGTTTGAGTGCAGAAAAAATTGCAGAAATAAATAATATCTTTCATTAGACAAAGTGGTTTCACTGGAAAAAATAGACACATTTATTCATAACAGCCATTCTTCAGATCCTAAAGAGAAGAAAAATACGTGCTAGAAAAAGAATCAACCTAATTAATAACCTAAACATGTAAGGGGAAGTGTGATGAACACCTTTGGAGCCAAGAGGGGTGACAATGCCAATATCACTTCTTTCAGGAACAAAGCTAAGTTTTGTTTCAGCAAGTTATTTATTAGATAATGGTTACACTCCCCTACAATTATCTACACCCATTATATTTAAGGGTTATCACATAATAAAGCTAAACACATTTTTTGGTTCCAAAAATTGCATCCTATATTATATCTCAAATTTTCAGCTGCCCGCAGCTTCATAGAAAAGCTAGAGCTTCAATGCCTGGTCATAGAGGGAGAAAATTCATCAATAGTAAAGAGATTGTACTTCAGCCCCCATAATATGAGTGTCAAGAACAAGCAGTGCATGGGGTTTTGAAAAGATCATTGCACAGATAGATAAAATTCTTTCTTTACAGATCACCAGGAGACCTAAGCATCAATGAACCCAATTTTTGAAGCCTTCAGAGGGACTCCACTGGTGGAGATACTGCAGTGGAAGTACTTGGGAGTACAGCAGTAGGAGCATGCCATGCTGCCCACACAGTCCTGGCTGGAATTATTCTTCTTCATAAGGCACACACAAAATCATGAAGTGAAATCATTGCTTCTGGATGGAATAAGCTCTCGTGGGTAAAGCTCATTTCTGTTGCTGTGCTCAGAGATTCCTTTGCCAGCACAGCCAGTATATACTTCTCACTATACTTATTTACCTTTTTTGTAGTTTAGACCTGGCCTAGGGTTCAGCTTTCACACAGAGTTATACATCCATGCATTTGTGAAATTAAGATTTAAATAAGCAGGACACCTGTGGAATACCGACTACCTTTGAAATTACTTCAACATATGCTTGTTATGCTGTTTTTTTTTTTAATAACACCTGGATTTGCTCTTATCTGAAAAGTGATATCAAAACATCTTTGCCTTTTCCATCTATATATTTCCTTCAATATGCAAAATGTTTACATTTTCTCAAACTAAAAAACCCAGCACAACAATAATAATTCATCGTGTATTGCCAGAATATTTTGACAGTCAAACCTCCAAAAATATAAATAAATGTTTCTAGCTTTCATCTTCTCAAACAGCAAAGACTGCAGCCACATCTCGGCTGAGATCACAATGATGAATGAACGACACAGCTCTGTAATGAAACACATTTACAGGGCCTAAACTCTACCAGCCTTCCTGGTCTGAAGGTAGGTACAGACTCCCAGGATTCCAGGGGGATTCAGACTCCTTTAAACATGATTTTGAAAACTGAATTTATCTAGCCATCTAAACAAATTTTTAATATTCCGTAGAAGCTATATGGTGTCCCAATACTCTAATGGCTTCTCTGGATGCACGTTAAAGACTTGAACACCTTGATATGTCAATAGCTTTCTGGACTAAACAATAAAATAAATTGGAAGAGAAATCCCTGTTAGTTTGCCATGAATTATTTAAGCAGAACTCCTACTAGTGCACAAGGTCAGCAGGGGGATAGCACATTCTCACAGTCGTGCTCTGTGCCATCTGCCAAGAACAGCTCTATGTTGGTGCTGGGAGCAGATTGACAGAATGAGGTTAGCTGGGGCAGTCAATAAGACATAGCCAAAGCTTGGCATTCACACACATCCCAGTAACATTAATGAACTGTGTGAACAGGAGTGCATCCATGCTATTCTTCTGAACAGAATGGCTTACAGCCTTGCGAAAAGGACAGCCAACCTTGCTTTCCCAGTTGCACTTGTACAGCCATATGAAATGTAGAGGCAGGATGAGGAGAAGCATTTGGAAAAGCAGAGATATTCAAGATTTGTCTTTAGTGGTAGATTTCTGCTTGCAAACCAAACCAAGAGAAAACAACAAATGTGCACTGAATACTGGGAGTCGAGTGGACTGTCTTTTCACCTACTGTATAGCAAAGGAGCAGCCACAGCTCTGCAGCAGAACCACTAGAGAGAGAGGAACAAAGATTCAGTAGTGCCTATGAAAGAAGTAAATACAATTTTTGCTGTGTGTACAACACCTCTATTTTGTAAATAACTATGAGAATAAACCATTCTGTTCTGAATCTCATAAACCCAAGGATTCACCGCAGTTTCTCTGTAGTTCAACATGCAACATTATTCCCTGAAATATGTCTGGCCACAAAACACCTGTGCTAATGGCAGAAGCTACTTTTGCTGCCTTTTCTCATCACCTCAACATGGTAATGAGACTAGAAAGCGTGTAAAGCTGTGAAGGTTAGTGGGATTGCTGGTTTCCATCAGATACACGACCTGGTAATGAATGACTGACAGGCTCTCTGAAGGGAAATGCATAACACAGGCAAGAACCCGGCCCTCAGATGGAAACTTGATGGCTGGTAAAAGACTTGTTAAGATTCACATCAGAATCAGGAATATCACTGCAACTGCTTCCATGACAACAAAATATAATGTCATAATGCATATTATGATTTCATGACAGGATGAAGCCTGTTTATCCAGGCAGCCTCTTCAGCACTGAACAGGACTGGAGAATAAGAGTTCACTTTGGGAACAAGAGTACTACTAATAATTTTTAAATATATTTTTTTTTGTTATAGAGATGGAAAAAAAAAGGCTTATTAAGTGCAGCTTATTTCCACCTCAACTATGAGCAATACAGTAAGAGTACCTATACATATCAGGTTCCATAACAGTTGGGTTCTTTGCTTCCATCAACTTTTTTGACCTTGCAACAGAGTATATTAATCATAAAATAGATTGTCTCCTTTTTCATGCACAATATAGCAGTGATTAAGGCAGGCAAATCATTAATATTTCTATCTCACCTTCCATTTCTATCTTCTGAGAACCATGCCCTTCTGCCTCTGTTCCAGCACTAGGATTCCACTGGTTTACACATATACAACTAAGTTTTGTACCACAGATCTGCACAGCATGGTACTTTCCTGGCCTGCAGGCACTCCTTGTATTAATACTCAAATACCTCATTTTTCTTTGCCTGAACTGGCAGAGCTTCTGTATTGAAGATACTGCTCAGATACACATCCTGCTGATATAAATCCCTTCAGTGTTACACATAAGCATACTGGAATCCCCATGTTAAATCCTGATCCTTGGGAATGGTTTCTCTGGGAACCCACACCCTCAGGTACCCTGTATGGATGGAAAGGAACCTCATCTCTCATGTTCTGGTGGAGGGAGTGAGGGTGAAACCAATGATTTGCACCAGGACTCAGCTCAAGTATTTGAGCAAAAATCCAGAGGTCCTTTGCAAGTATATACAATACAATTTTACTGTACAGCCCAATGGAAATACAACAAAGCTGGCAGTAAATAGCTGGAAAAGTCCAATGGCTGGCCAATATAATCCTTACTGGACGACTAAAATGCCATCTCCAAGACCAGGACTGAGCAGCTGGGGTGGGTGAATATTACAGGCCTGTTGTGACTGCTACTGCTGGTACCCTGGCATGGCAACAAGCTGTGAAAACTGTTTCTAGTCAAAACCAGCTCAGCAGTCCCCCCTCCACGCTCCAGTTGTCAGCCTAATCCAACAAGAACAAAAGCAAAGTAAATAACAGGTAAAAGTATGTAAAATTAATTTCCTCATTCCTGCCAAGAAATGCTTTTTTTTTTTTTTTTTTTTTTTTTAAAGTGTGCTCATCCTGGGAATTAATAAAGGCCCTCACTGAAACAAACATCATGACCATGTAAATGGTCATACATTAAAGCAACCATGACAGGACAGTGATAAAGTCACTGCAGTTCTGTTTTAAATGATTTTCTAATGTCAGGAACATTACGGATTCTTTGTGAAAGAAGCATATAAAACCTTAAGTCTTCTATTTTTCATATTTAGTTTAAGGATTTCACTTCAATCAGCTTTCTCTACTTCCTTTTTAGAACTATCTTTGGCTGAGTGGCTAAGACTACCAGTGAATACATAACAGTAGTTAAGCAATAATTTTCCCCTAGGAGAAAATTACTTTTTGCATAGAATAAAAAGGAATTAAATTATTTGAGGCTCAAGAAATAAATTTCTCAACACAATGAATCTATTTCTTTATTATTTTTAGTGCAGAGAAATGCTTTTTTCCAAATTATGTGTAATATAATAAAGACTGCATGCATAATTTTTAACCTTTCTGAAATAACTATGTAAAAATTATAAAAACAGTCACAGGAACAATGTTCATGATATGCATGGCCTAATTACATGCTGAGAACATTTGTTCTGATTTTTTTTTACAGTCTGAAATTCACCGTTTTCTTTTTCAGAAGCCATAGAAATAGCACAGCACACTTTTCAGAATAATGCAGCTGTCATAATAGGAATATGCAAATCATGATTATTTAAGATGAACTTGATCTTTTTCTCAAAAAGACTTTTATCAAGTGTGACTCATATAGAAAGGTCTTATTAAAAGATAAGAAATATTATTCCCTCCTTTGATATATTACTCTCAAAATAATGCTACTGAATCAGACAACAATTCCTTACTTGTACCCAGAAGCAGTTTATTCCTACTAAGTCCTACACTTAGCTACAATTGCTTTCATATTTGCCAAAGGAAAATGTTAAAATATTAATAATCCAGTAACCTATTCCATGACAGTGAGTCACTGGTTTGAACTTTTGTTTCAGTCACACATACACAAAGAGCTAAACTTTAATAAAAGCACAGAAATGGGAGTAGATACATTATAAAGGTAATATCAGGTCTTAATATTTCCTGCTACAATGAAATAACCAGGAGCACCATCCACGAGTGACTTTAGCAACACACAAATAGAGGCATGTGTGTTTATAAATGTGCACTTCTGTGTGGTTGTGTTCCAGTTATGGAAGCAAAGTTAACGGCTGAGAAAATTCTGGTTGGAATGGCAAAGAGCAACAATCCCGGAGTTGCTCTGGGAATTTCTTGGTGGTTTTGTGCAAGATTTCCTTTTCCTTTCAAGCAACTGAGGAAATATTTGTAAATGTCATTACTGAAAGTGTTGTAAGTGTTGCTCATTACATTAAACTCCGCCAGAACAGCGACAGGGATGCACACACCTTTGTGGTAAAACTGGCCATCTTACAGGAGATTCAGATAAATGCTCAGGCACCAGAGTAAAAACTCTTTAAAAGGACACACCTAATTGTGTTTTTATCAATCCTGATGACGGATGAAGTTTCACACATATAAGGCTCCAACATCTAACCAGGAGCTGAGCTTTCAAGGGAGTTGAACAGAGGACAAAAGCAGCCCTTTTCTTTATGTCTGATTTTGAGGACCTGAACACCACATTCTGTGTATAATTTTCATTTTTACAAGGAGTTTTCATTACAAAAAAAAAGTATAAAATCTCATATCTGGATTCACTATTAAGCCTAAACAAATAAACCACTGTTTCAATTCATTCTAGTCATCATACTTAAAGAGAAAGCTCTTCTAACTTTTTCTTTTAATTCTATTATGTGAATTAAAAAATAGCATAGGTAGCTATTTAGTTCCTGGTTAAATCCAAATGTATATTTAAAGAATGAAGTAAAAACCATGGCAATTTAAATGTTCTTTTTTGTTTGTTTGGCTGCGTTTTTTAAATTTAATATTTGAATACTCAGTAACACTAAAACTCAGTAAAATACTCTAAACAAGTACCAGGAAATATTTACTCAAATGCAAAATCCCAAATGCTTCAGTAATTTTTAAAACTCTATTTCTTTTCACAAAAAATTAGCGTGTTTTTTTTTTTTTGTTTGTTTTTTGTTTTTTTTTTTTCAAATACAAGTCTCTTACTGGAAAGAAAACACTCACGGAAATCACCAAAAATATGTTTTAATTTAAAGGTTTGAGTAGGAATTGTTCAGGAGCCATCTCGGCTGCCAGCCTCGCTGATGTATCTAAATCCAGTTCCTGTTTACAGTCACCTGCTCAGAGCACAAAATGTAGGAGACACAGGGAGATGGCAAGTGACAGGTATGGAATACTGAAAGAAGTCATTTGATTGAATTCAATTTGGAAACTGATTGAAGTTCATTTGCATATGAAATATGTTTTGCAATTTACTTGGCTGAGATTGTTTGCAGAGCTCAGTTTCCAGCCTGTGCGGCTGAGGCTGGGGGTTACCTGCAGGAGAAGAGCTGCGGAGGAGCCCTGCCAGGAGGCACTGCCCTGCCTGGCCTGGGGACCCTCTGTGACCCTTCCTTCCAGCACCCCATCCTCCCCTGAAGGCTCCTGCTCTGCCAGGGAGCTTCTCCTCCCACTTCTGTAATGGTTCAATTGATCTCAAAGCTGCAAAATGCTCAGCTGAGAAAACCCAGAAGATTTTCTGTCAGACAAAACTCTTCTGTATTCACCAGATCTTTGATAGCTTAAACCAGGTGAAAAAATACCCTAAATGGGTAGGAACAATAAAATACAACAATTGAGTATTTCTGCCCTGCTTCTCTTACTGGAATCGCTCTTTCCATGGCAAGGGAAAACCCAAAGCAGCAGAGAATACACAGAGCTTGGTGTGGGAGGGCCCAGAGCCAGGTGCATCCAGTCTGTGCTTTTGTTCTGGGCCGTGTTGCCCCTGTATTAATCTTGGATTTACATCAGCACCATGAAAAGGTCATATTATGGTGTGATCTGAAATGAAGTTTTTATTTTCAGTGTAAACCTAAGCTAACAAGCAAATGCCTCTTCTTAAAATTCTACTATTCCATTCATTCATTCTCAAATGACTTATTAATTTAGCTGATGATTTCCTGTGGCTAATCTTACAGACCTAAATCTGCTTCTGTCTTCATCCTTCAAAGAAGAATTTAAACCCCTCTAATGTAATTCAGAAGTTCAGATTCACTTTCACATATCCCTGTATCTTTTCTGCTTCAAGTTCATGTCCTGCATTTAAATGAACAATGATACAAAGAACTAATATTTCCTTGTGTAATATAAATTTTCAGACTGAAGACTTAGAAAATAAAAATGAAAGACACTGTTATTTAACTGTTTTCTTAGGCAATAGCAGCTCTCCATTGTAAGTAGAAGGTTCTTTGCATTAAATTTCTTGCCTTTTTACTGGGGGTAGTTGCATGTCTGCAACATTAAAAAAAATACAAATGTCAAGCTGCTCATATTTGATAGAGAGCAATCGTGATTCAAGATTGCTTAAATTCATCATCGTTTTTCTCTAAGCATGAGAAATCTTAAATGGTATAAAGAGCTGTTCTATACCACCAGACATGAATTTCTTTGAATTGAATTAAACCCACTTCACCAATTTCAATATCAATGAATTGGGATATCTCCTACAGTAAAGAGAGTCAAAGAAGAGATACAGAATAAACTCACATATCCTTGCAACAATTATGATAATAAATTCATCTTGGCAGATAGGATGACTTTTTCCAAAGAATAATTGTCCCTTCCTGGTTGCCAAGATACAGAATTTTCACTCAGAGCATATCTTGAAAATTGGGAGCATTTGAATTTTTACAGTAATTTTAAGGTGGTCAAAGGCTAATGGTGAGTAGCTAAACAAAAAACCATTGTGTTGAACACTTAACAGAACCTGAACCATGCAGGAGATATCATGCAATCTCCTGTAAATTCCACATACTGGATTAATAGGGTAGTAAAAGCATTTAAATTTCACTGATTCCCCAATCCTTTAACCATATATTTCTCTGCGATTGTCAAGATTTGCAACAAAGGCAGAAGAAAACAAAAAAAATAGATGTTTACGTCCAAAATATTGTGCATTTTTTAATGGTGGGATACAAGTGACAATTACCAAGCATCTCTCTTAAAGAAATCAACTAAATTAAATCCTCAATTTTAAAACCTTTGCAATAAATGAGAACTGTGAAGAAATACTTCAGCTAAGCCTTTTCTCCATTAAAGCTCCCAGTCTAGATTTTAGTGAGCAGCCTTGATACAGTGATTTTACTTCTGAGTTATAGCACCACTGGCAGACCATGCTGAGTCTGGAGAAATGAGGCAGCAGGAAAAGGCTGGAATATCCTGTTCCCTCCCAGCCATACACTGGAACTATCTTCTATGAACCCTCATTCACATTTCATTTTATCAAACAAACTACTTCCAGACTAAATAGCTGCTTTGACATCTGCACATCTGCAATGCAATGTGTGAACACTTAAAAAAAAGTAATTTCTGACCACCTAATCCACTTTCCCTAATCCAGTTAGAGTTCCAGTAGGGCAAAAATTTGATCAATTTGCTGTGACTTGAAGAGGTACATGATGCTGTGTGCTGTGTCTCTGCACTTGCACATGACAAACTGATGATACTAGATGGCACTGAAAATGAAATAATGCTGAGAATAAGCCAAAATTTTTCAATGGAGTATTTTTGCATGAAATCTGCATTATTGGAACAAATCTTTTCAGGAATGTAGTGCTGATGCAGCAGGAACAAAAAAAGCCTATTTTACTACATTATATTATTTTACTACACTGATGTCACCAGAGGGCACAAGGAAAAACGACGCACCACAGCTCTGGTCACGATGAAGAGACTAATTTATTTCTTCTGACTCCAATCATTTATAGTTCTCAAAAGGTGCCAGTGGATTGGAAGGTGAACGTGCCACCTCTCCAAAGACACTGGACAAATTACCAATGCATCAAATTTCTCTACCTCTGTGAAAGAATGCAAAACAATAGGTTGTTTACAGAAAGTTGCGTGAGAAAGTTCTCTACAAGAATGTAAACTCAGAAGGCTTTAGAAAATCCTAAGAAATCAGGGCGACAAATTATATTAATTTTTTTATGGTTTTAAATAGAGAATAGTGTTTATATATATCAATAGCAATGTATATTGCATTGCTTGTTTTGATATAGAAGTCTAACTTGTTTTGACATTACCAAATCTCTGAAATCAGATTACAGAATACCAAGTGAAAAGAATTTAACTGTGACATATTACATATGACTTTTATGGCATACAATCATCAGAAAACCTGCATCAAGTGTTTGGTACATTTCTGAGTGACTAGTGGTGAATTTCTAACCTGTGTGTACAGTTAAATGTATTTTAATCCCTAACTTGCACATAAATAACCTGATCTGACATTCACATTTTGCTTTTTGACTGTTCTGCCTTGGTTTTAGCTAAACCCCCCCAGACCTGTCTGGGACAAAAGTCCCAGCAGCACAAGGGAACTTTGCAAATTGAGATTGGATAAACACCAGGAAAAACATTGTTTCCTGTTCTGTGATGTTCTGCCATTAGAGGATGCTGAAGCAACAAGTTGCTTTGAAATGTTTTTATAGGATACAATTAACATATTAAAAATATACTTTTTAAGCATATGTTGTTGATAGTGCTCTAACCTCATTATAGTCTTATTTCTTTCCTGTTCTCTTTCCCATACTTTTGCACACACAGCTGACATGTGCTTGAATATTATTTCCTTATTATTACAACAGTGGAGGAAATTGTAAGGATGATGGTCAGGGGTATGGGCTGAATTGTCTTTAAGGCTGTATTTTAGTACATTCACTAAAAGGAGTGGTTAGTAACAGCTGCAAGCAGATACTCCTGTTTCAAACAGAACTGTGTGTAAAACATGCTAGCAAAATGAAAGCCTGCTGAGTTTGCTATATGAAGGACCCATTACCTATATCATTACAAAGAGAATAATCTTGGACACAGAGCAATTAAAAGTTCTGAATAAAAAAAAAAAAAAAAACAAACAAACAAACCACATTTTCCTATTACTACAGTTTGGTTTTAATCATAGCATACCACAATTTTAAAAGAGATTTTCCAGTTTCTTTAGATTCACATTATTTGGTGCCCCTCCACAAGAACAAGGACTGTCACCCCTGTACATAGAGCTGCATGTGATGCAGTTCACCTGGCATACACTCCACCTCATGAATGGATGAAGCACATCCAATTAATGCCGAAGTTTCTTTGAACTTCACACTGTCAGGAGAGCAGGAGTGTCTTATGCCAATTACTGCAGTGGATGAGACTGAAGGACTTCCCCCTTTGTACTATTCCAGTGAAGACAGAAGCTTTATACTTTCACATGAATTAGTCTCACAGTGCTTAAAGACCAGAAGTACTCTTCCCAATCAGCAATTCAGCCCCTTGCTGCTGCAGACATACACCTTATCAACACTTACATAAACATGTTTTGCTCCATTTTAAGTGTTATCTCCTATGCCATTCAGAGAAGCTGCTACACATTTTAATACCATCTATAGTTACAACTGCTGATTTCCAATAGAAATTTTCAAGGGGGACTTTTAATACCACTGTGAGAATGATATCCTTCAACATGAACAGCTCGTCACATCTTCCAGTTTTTATTTAGCTCCCACAGCAATGCAGCCTTGCTGGGCTGGGTTCCCGAGATGAGGTTTACAGGCACTCTGTGCATCTGCCTCCTTATGCAGACAGTCCCAAGCTCTCATCTTTACTCTTTGACTGCTGGAAGTTCTTTCCCTGACTTGACACATATTTGAACCACAAAGTTCCAGTTTCATAAGGTTAGAGGCCACTGTGTCAAGCAGTGCTGGAAGGCGGGGGAAAAATTCACCACGTGGCACTGGCCTAGGTCTGTAGGTTGTATGTGATGAGGAGGATCTGCATGAAGATAACACTGCTGGCCAAAGCCCCCAGTTCTTCAACCCAAATGATCTTTTCTAAAGCAATATCAGAAAGTGTTCAGCATTTGACAGGGAAAAAAAGGCCAATAGTGAACAGAAAAATAGACAGAGAAGCAGAGAGAGGAGTTGGGAAATGGACGGATGAAGGAAATAAAGACCAGCAAAAGCAGTCATGATTGCCTGATAGTCTGCTCCAGGCAATAATCAGTGGCTCCCAAATCCCGCAGTGCATGAATCTTGGATTGGTAAAAGCTTGCTAAGTGTTACGTAGATGTGGTACTTCAACAATAAGCACTTGATTTTTAGATAATATTGGGTTTGCATGTTTTTTAAATTGGGAAGATTTCCAGAAGGATTTTTTTTTTGGTATTATTTCTAATACATACTTTAACACTTCTGTTCCACAGCAACAAACATTAGCTGAATGTCATGAATATTGGGTTTTCATTTGGTCAGTTGGGTTTTTTAAATGTCAACAAGGGTTTGTCTGAACTTAAGACCAAATCAAACACCATTCAAGTTCTCAAGTGTGAAATAACACAGCAATATTTGAAACACCTGTAGAGTTTTTGACTGACACCACTGTGCTAATACCACTGTCTTTGTCATACACCCTACAGACTCCCAAATCTTATATACAAGTCCACAGCATCCATCACTGATGACTCAACTGCACTTTGCCCAGAACGTGCCACATTTACCAAGCCTTTCACAGCATAGATCCTTGACCTTTTCTGTCACTACAACAACTGAAAAACCTAAATATTTGAAATCCCTTTTACTGTTTTTCTGCTGAGGAGCTTCAAACCCTAAATGTCGGCTTTATGCATCGCTTTTTACAAAGCCTTTCATCATCTATGATATCTTGTTACCTTAGATGTTGAATCTTCAGTAGGGGCTAATCTGTGGATGAGCTTTTTACAAGCCCCCTACTGTGGAAGTCAAATCAAAGTACCCTTATGAATATTCATGAGCAAAACAATGGTTACTTACTGTGCTGGGCAGCCCTGGAAGCCAGTCCAAATGGTTTTGATTTTGTGATTGAGATTCTTAATGGTCGTAATTATCTGTTGCAGCCATGCAGTACAGAACATGATGGGTAATGGAGATACTTAACCCCCCTCAAAAACCAACAAAAAACAGCAATCCTGAAGATTCTAATGCTCATGTTGTAGTTCCTACAGGGCAATTAGCCCCTACTAATGATGTTTATATTTATATGCAAATGTATAAAAAAGAATCTTAACAGATACTTCATATTTATGCTCCTGGGATCTGACTATCCCATCTGTCTGCAGAAAATATTTCCCATTAGCTGTGTGTATTGCTGATCTGGCAATAAAAACTATTTAATATCTAGTAATTTATTTTTGATTTTATGTTTCTCCATTACCTTCAGCTCTGTCATAAAAAAAAAAAAAACTCTGCTTGAGAACACAAGAGTTACATAGCACATCAGCAAAGATTTTAGTTACACTTTCAACAAGTAACAAGGCTTACAATTTGCTTTGAGTTTTAATAATTTTTTCCCCCCATGTACCACTACTCTTGAAGTCAAAATAATAATTTGGTAGCCTAAATAGACCTTTTTAAAGCTCTCTAGAACTCTGTATTACACGCAGGCAAGAGTGACAACCAAGCCAGCAACATCTATGTACAAAACATCTTTTTAAATGAGGTAACAGTTATTCTTCTGTCATTGAGAGCTGGTCTTCGGAGACCAACTTTTTGAATATGATGTAATGCAAAAAACATTATATCATGGCAAGTATTTTATTTAGCTCTGCAGTAAGCTGTCAGTTAAGGGTCCTAGAAATCAATGAAAGTCATTCTTAAAAAGTAAGGATATGGTTGTTTTACATTATAATGATAGAACATATTAAAATTCTTAGTGTTGCATATGCACAAGTTACTGAGAGAAATCTGCCAGGAATTAAATATGTAAATTAGGAGCCTGAGCCCAACATAAAAATTTGTCCGATCAATGCTTTGTAGGCTTTAGATGGAAGTTATTCTGGCCAATAATCATAGGAGTATAATCTACACATCATTTCAGGTCAACTGTTTTTTTTTTTTTTCTGGCAATACCCACATGTAAAGTAATTGACCCACTAATTTCAAGGAGTTTTCCACTATCTTCAGAGACCTCCTGCACACCACAGGTTCCATAATCTGTTTGTGCTATTAAATCAACATAGTCTATACATTGCATCTTTAATGACATTCACCGTGCGAGGAGCATGAGGCAGGCAAAGCTAAGTCTGAGCCTTGCTCCTCTTCCTCCCTATCCTCCACCACCACAGCATAACCCACATACTTCCTGTTGGGCTGATTTTCCTTTGATTCATTCATATTTTAGGAAAACATTAGAGACCAGATGCCAGAATTCCTAAATAATAATAATAATAATAATAATAGCAGTACAATGAAATAGGTGGGTGTCTCAGCTATGGTTTAGCTACACTACAGTGGAACTGCCAGGTTTTTCTGTTATGAATTCTTTATATTCCTGTCTACTAATCACTAGAAGATGATTTGTTTCTGTTTATTAGCCTGACTTTAGGAGCTTAGGAAAAGCACTTGCCTTGCAGGTCTCTCATCCAATATCTGAACAATCAGAATGCATGACTAATTCTCATTAAGCTCAATGGCTTTAGCTGCAATTCCCCCACCTGTTCCCAAGTCTGAGATATTTATTAACTCTTCCAGCACAAGAGTAGCTGTTTACCTTTTCTGTATTTTAAATCCTAAGTTCTAACATGTCAGACTGTTCAAATGCCATCCTCTGCCTCTTTCCCCTCTGCTCCCTGCCCATTGTTCTCCTCACATAGTAGAAGACAAAAAAAAAAAAAAAAAGAAAAAAAAGAGAAAAATATTCAAGCAGAAAGATCTTGCATATGAATGCATCCTCTTTCAGAGAAGCCATGGTCTAATTTCCCCAGACTTCTTAAAGATTTCACCTTCACCCTGAATATAGCTGTGACAAGTCAGTCAAGGTCCAGCGATTCCAATTAGAGAGGTTTTCTCCCGGAGTTAAAGCATATTGCATTTCCTGACAATACTGTATTACAGCAAAATTATTGTGAAAGGGTTTATCTTTAAAGAGGGCAGTAGTAGCTACAATCACCGTATTCAGTGACTTAAAATTGTGACATAAAGTAATGGATAGCACAAAATATCTGCCAAGTACAATCTTTTTCTCCTATCACTGTTCCACAAAGCAGAACAATCACTTTCATGTGGTTTTACTCTTAAAAAAGAAGAAAGTGGTAAATGGCAGCACAACTTCAGTAACAATTAGAACAATAATTTCCAATACTGTTTGCAATTCTATATCTAGTTTTACCTTTATTTAAGTTGAAAGATCAAATCTTGTTTGATAGTGATAAACTTTTAATTGATGAAATACTGACCATACATGACAATAGATCTCTAAAACCGGAAAGAAAAAATCAAATAGGAATATATCTCATAAATGGAGAGGAAGGATTAAGGAAACAGAGTCAGAAGCAGAGATTGTGTACACAATTATGTTCAGCATTCAGTTCCTTTACAGTACCATCTGCAGGCGCTGGGTAACTTTCAAATTACAGAGTGATTAAAGGTACAGCAGCTTTAAGTCACAGAGCACAGTTTACACTGTGAGCACTCATATGAGTATCAGATTGTTATTAACTGGGGAGGTGGGCAGAAAGTGAATCAGCTCTAAGCCTGTGAAACTTTACTTAAGGAGTAAGAAATTCGCACCACTTGACCTTATGTGTAGAGTCCAGATCTACATGATTGTCTCAAATGAAAAGTGACACTCCTTTAGAAAATATTCTCAATGTTGGACACTATGTAAAGCTTAACCCAGTTATAAAATGCTATGGTGTTCCAATCTGGTAACAGAAAACATGCTGAATTCACTGGTATGATTAGTGCTTTGCTGATATTTAATTTAGAGGTAGATAGAATTTTTCAATTATATCAGAATATGCATATTATGAACTGTTTTTTCTAGTGCTAAATAAGCAAAAAAACATTATTCTCTTAGGCTTTTAGTTCTTGCATTTTCCTTACAAGCTTTTTTTTTTTTCAGTAAACCAAATAGAGTAAAAATAAAGAGGCCAAAATATCTGACTAACATTCACAAACTGAAATTAAGAAATCCCAGAAAGTTTCTCTTTTGTGTTATTATATGTGCTAAGTGTCACATCTTAACAATTCTTCAAAGCTTGACAACCCTATATCCTCTATTTCCAGTGGTACTGTATATAATTTGTTCACACATTTTTAAAAGAGAAATACATGTCATAATACATTTTTTCTCTTATTAACACACTACCATTCACTGCTTTCTTTAAACAACATGCTGGGAGCTAAAGGTGATCTTCTGAAGCCTGTGGATAAGGTGTGCTCATTGCAATGGAGTAATTGGAAGAGTATAAACAGACATGAGGAGAGGAAATGAAATATTTTCATTAACACAGGAGAAATGTACTGTCGAATTTGAGATAAGAAGAGTTTACCTGATGATTATCTAAATTTGCTGTATCTGAATTAGGTTTTCTTTTTCCTTATCTTTTCAGCCTATATAACATATAATTTACCACAGTGTATTACATTACACCCAACCCAAAGTAAAGAGTATCCTTTGAGGTTATTTTCCTGTGTATGATGACTATGTAATAATTGTTTCATAGGAATAATTGTGTGCCTAGTGTACAATTTCTGGAGATACTACCTACTTGTTACCTTGCTTTAATGCTCAAATGTGCATGGTTTGACAGGTGAAGCAATGTACTTTCTGGTAGGCAGCAACATTCACTTGCTCTTCAACAAGGCTTCCTGAGGAAGTAAAGCTTTACAGCCTCAAAAGCTGCCTTTACTTCAATTTCTCTTGTGTTCTAAAAGGGACACCTCCAGCAATATATAATAGTGGTATTAAATTCCAGAAGGAGTAGGTAATGCTAGCCCAACTCATTTATAGTTGTAGAGCTGCTATTCTGGACACTCATAACTAAAAAATGCACAACTTCATCACTAAAAATACCTAAATACTAAAAATATGCAGTCAGAACAGCTCTCCTCCCAGGACAAAACATTTGAAAGCATCAGACTCAAGATGAAGACTGACATCTTCCAGCTTCATAGTCAGTAACTACTCTTTGAGTCACACCAAATCTCTCAGATCTTTGCTCCTATTTACTCATGAACTGAAGGAAAAAAACAGTCTGTCTTGGCTTTGTAGTCACATTGTGCTTTTTCCTATGTAGGCCTCAAAGTACTTTACAAGGGTGGTTAAGCTTTATTAGCTGGATTTTACAGTTGGTCCAAGTAAGTAAAGAGATTTTAAGCAATTCCCAAAAGGCAGTGTCATCTACTGGATTAAACATGTGTCATGTAACTCCCAAGTTCTGTTCCCAGCACCCTATCAGACTTCCCACACAACCTTTTGTGACTTAATTTTGCTTCTTTTCTGTCACCTTGAAAATTGACAAATCCATTCATCTTCTAGTGAAATAGAAGATATTGCTTAGAGAAAAGATTCAGTCTGATTTGAGGGTTTCATCTCTTTCAGAAAAAAGACACGGTAACACGTAATGATAGAAGCATTATTTTCTCACTACGATCCCTATACTTCAAATTTACTGAGAAAATTGCTTAGGACTTTATTAAAATCATTATAAACTCAATGTTAAAATATAGCATTGGTTATATAAAACTGGATATACTTCAAGACTTTTAATTTGTGATGTGATCTAACAATTGTGGTCTAAGAACTTCATCTATAATGCTCCTGCCTGATCCTAGGAACCTCTACAAACCAAAGTAAAAACTAAAGTCTAAAACTTATCAGAAATTATTTGTCATAATAGGAAACTATCATAAAAGCTTTGAAACTTGAGTCTAGGTACCTGCATATCCCTATTAAGGATGAGTGACATCACAACATCTGTAGAATATTACAAGACACGAATGACAAAATAAAAACCCAAAATGCTGTTCTCACCTTGCAAAGATGGAAGACATAGCATGAACCCCACGTGGCACACATCAGCCAGGCCAGCAGATGCATGACTGCATCTGCTGAGAGCAATGTAATGGTCAGTAATGAAACACAACAGGACTGCCCTCTCCCAGCACGGGCCATGGCATGGCTCAGCTCAGTACACTGGTGGAACAGTGCCACAGCACCTCTGGAAACACTGCTCTTGGTCAGCCTCTTTAGAGCAAGTGAAGACAGATTAAATCTCAATCTATAGACGTCAGCCAGCTGTCATCTACTAGCAAGATGAAGACAATCTTCCCCATGAGATGCCGAAGTACTCCTTTCTTAACTAAAAGCCATTTCACAACCATTTTCACATTAAGTTCCCTGCATTAAAGAGTTTCCCTTGCAAAGTTTATAGCATAGAATGTCTCAATTCTAATTAATATTAATTGTAAATACAAAGAAAGCCTATCCCTTTCCCCTATTACTCCATATATATATTCATTTTATATACACTCACGTACTCATTATATATACTCCTATGTAACTCATATTACTCATATAAAAGCCAATTTAAAAATTAAGACATGCAAACTAACTTTTTCACTAAGAGATTTTTTTTTGTCATAGCTCACTACTCTTATAAAGGTTTGAAAAAGTAATTAAAGCCACTATATGCTAATTGGTACTCTGACACCCAGGTGCCAGGTGGTATCTACCTTTGAAATACTTGATTTTTTCAAGTTTAGTCATTGATTCTGTTCTATTTTTTTCTCCCCTTGCAACTGCACCCCATAATCATGTTGTAGAACACAAAGCACTTATCTGGCTAAACTGAATCGTAAATGTTGAAGACAGAGCACTTATTTACTGCTCTCTACTGCTCTAAGAGACATTGACAAAAAGCCCTTTATAATACCCCCTACACCTGCAATCAAGACCCCACCTGGAGTGTTGCATCCAGCTCTGGGGTCCCCACCGTGACAAGAACGTGGACCTTTGGAAATATGAAGATGATCAGAGGGATGGAGCACCTCTCCCATGGAGAAAAAATTGGATTGTTGAACCTGGAGAAGAGAAGGCTCCAGGGAGACTTTACTGCAGCTTTCTGTACTCAGGGACAGACACTTTAGCAAAGCCTGATACAACTGGAAAAGGGGTAATGGTTTTGGGTAATAGAGGGGTGATCTAGATTAAATGTAAGGAAGAAGGGTGGTGTAACACTGGCCCAGGTTTTAGCCTGAGAGGCTGTGGATGCCCCATCTCTGAAAATAGTCAGGTTGGATGGTGCTCCGAGCAACGTGAGCCAGCTGAAGATTTCTCTGCTCATGGCAGGGAGGTTGGATGAGGTGACTTTTAAAAGGTCCCTTCCTACCCAAACTATTCTATACTTCTATGGATGCAACAAAAACTACATTCCTTTTACTTGCTTTGAAAATTTCCTCAGTGAAGCTGTGAAGCTGCCAACTGCCCTTCCTGGGAAACTTATTTTGCTAATGCAACACAGCTGCATCTCTGTCAAAGTGACCCATATTACAATCTCTAACAAGTTCTTCTGCATGTTGAGAGCCAGGTTCTGTCAGTCCTTTGTGTTACTTTCAGGCATTTTTAAGTGCTTTTTTTTAGCCTTTGTGGTATGAACTGACTTAACTCTGTTTCTTTTAATATCCTATAAAGTGGCAAGAAGAAACAGGGAGAAGAGGAAAAAAAAAAAAGAAAGAAAGTTATTCCTCACACCTTTTATTTCTAATGGGAAGCCATCAATGATGCTTGCACTGAGTATTTCTAGTGCTATATGCAAAAAGTCACTGGTGACACTCTTCAGCACTCTGTGGGGCTCCTTTTCCATCTCTCTTTGCACACTGTGTAATCATTGTCTTTCTGAAAGAACATCTGCTGGTACCTCTACATCAAAAGCTGCTTATCCTCTTGTAGTTCTCTCATTTGAGAGTACCCCATATGATGTTGACAATCTATTTTTTAATGTCCTCTCTGATCTCTTTCCTCAAGGTCTCCCATAACTCATTGTGTTTGACCTGCTCCTCTCTTCTTCCTGTACACTTCCTTTATCTGCCCTCTTCAATCATATGTGTTTTGTTTCATTTGAATGTGGCTTTTCTCTATAGCCTGTTACCTACAATTTCCTCTTTGCTTTAAGCATTGCTTTCTTTGATTTGTCACTCAAACTTTATGTTGCTTCAGCCAGAGCTTAAAATCTCATCTGGAACTGGAGACTGAATTCTCTCATCATTGTGGAGACATGTTTTGTTGTTTTGAGGTTTGACAGTTTTTCTGCTGTGTATGTCATTAAATGTACACACTGCTGCACTTGGATCATAATCAAGATCTTGAAGGCAGCAAGCACTCTTTTTTTACTTCAAAAAAAGTCACAATCTATTAAATGCAAAACAGGTAATCTGTTCACATATTTGACATCAGTGACAGAAATAACTAATCCATTAACTGAATTATTTAGTTAAATGCTTTGATTTGTGCTGGTGTTTTCATTATTAAAAAGGATTAATAATCCGTTGATACTTTCATTTAACATAAGATTCTCTTGTCATTTATTATAATCCTATGTCTTCAGCAATTCATCCAGTAATTTTGATTTGCTTTGGGCTAGCTCCTTGCAATGTTCCTGTCATTTTCAGCAGACAGGCAGACCTTCCTTTTCCCATTTACAGCAAAACTCAGCTAGGACATCTGGCTACGTAGAAGGTGCTGCTCTGACCCTTCAGCATTTAACTGTACTTAAGTGTTGGTTCAAGGACAGGTCTGCACTATCATCAGAAACCAGACTTAGTGGATTGTATATTTGAATAATGAAAAAGTTATAGGTTGGTCTCTCTGCATCTCTCACAGGAAGAAATGTACCTTGGAGGACTCAGTTGAGGTTTACTGGTCACTAACAAGTTTTGTCCAAAATTATGGCTTTTTTGTCTCAGTACAAATAAACACTTAATCTGCTTTCAAGCCAATTTTTTTTTCACCTGACAACAAAGCTAAAATAAGTTGCATTGCCACAATATTCACTTGGATTCCATCCAAAGTGGGAATGTCAGCATATAAGAAAGGCTACATATTTGTTCTCATTTTCATTTACTAATGAGTTCCTTGCTTAGATTGTATGAGAAATTTGATATGCTCTTTTAAAACAGAGATCTTATTACAACATCAGGAAAATCCCAGATACATTCTCAGAATCTTTAAACAACTCTAACAGGAATTTATTCTCAACAAATTTGTTTGGCAAACTGCTGTAAGGGAAGTTCACCTGCTGTTTCCAAATCACTTGTGCTTACAGCTATCTGCGAATCACCTGCGAGCCATCTGAATTTTCATGAGAGCTGACCTGCAGTGCAATTTCTCATCACACATATCTAATGATAACTCTATAGAAGTGAGAAAGAGTCCAAATTTAATTCCATTAGACACGTTGTCCCGTGGTTGCCTGTTATCCTGCAGAGTTACACGATCAACACATGTTTTCTCACAATACCAAAAACTCCACCTGTAAACTCCCACAATCCATGCAGCATATACCTGCTTTAAACCATGAAATAGTTAGGGAAAGAGTGATTTTAATGGAAGCCATCATGTTTCCTTAAATATAAGCATTCTAACAAGCTACTCAAAAGCTGCTGAGCTGCCAACCACTCCAGTGTACAACGTGTGTGTCCGGGGTCATGCAAACATGTACCCAAACACATTCATATTGTTAAGGGTCATGACCTGTGACATTTGAATGAGAATGCTATTTAGCACAGCTGTAACCCTTGAAACATCCTTTTCACCTAGGATCAAGCTAAATCCTAGTGAAGTCAAAGGAGTAGTTCAGGAATTCAGTAGGAATTTGATCTGCATGGTTAGAATTCATAAAGAGCCATGCCTGATGCCTGAAGAAATATCTTTCCAGTTTGTCCAGCTGCCTTATGCCAACCTCCTATTCCCTCCACCATATAAAACACTAGGGGAAGGAGAGTAGAGATATGTTTCTTGCCTTTACTCAGCAAACGAGCCCATACAAGGAGCATGAAGGGTAAAACAAGGCTCCAAATGCTATTTTAGATCTCAGAAGAATGTTCTTTTATTCTCAAGATTTCTCCCTTCTCCAGTGACACTCCACACCTGAGAGCAGAGAGAGCCTGGCTAAGTGAGCAGGCTTATTGCAACTCCTCAGTAAATCCCCTCATTTTCCTCTCTCTAGCTTTACCAGGTAAATTGCACTCTCTGAGTGCTTTTACCTGAGTATATTTAAATATTTTGCAAAAAAATATTGCAAAACCAGCTGTCTGCACTTCTGATTCATGAAACTAATGATTAAATGTCTCTCTTCCCAGATGTGCCACATGCCTTTTAAATTAATTTGTTTGATCTCTCATTTTGCATAGCAACTTTCTTCATGAGAAAAAGACATTTTCACTGGCTTTGGGAAGAAATAGTTCAGAGGTCAGTCCTTGTACATACAGGTAATATGTTAGTTACGACTGTGAATTATCTCAAACTATTAATAGAGAGCTGATTCACCTTGGAAAACAGGCTCGTCTTTATTATTATGCAGCCCTAAGTATATAAAACAGTACAATGCTCACAGTTATTGCTGGGACAAAGGTGGCAAGGCATTGCACATTTGGAAATTACACAGAACAGAGAAACAAAAGGAAATTGTGTGAATGTGAGAGAAAAAAACCCCAAACTTCTCTAACAACTGGGAGAGTAACCCCTTCCTCCATTTCTCATTTCTTTATTACCCTATGCCATAAGGAAAATAGGCAGTGCCATGATGATAAATACATGAATGTAATGTAAGGGAGGGGAGCTACACCACAGGACTCATCTCCTCTCCCCATTACAGTCAAGGAAGAAAAGAAAACAAGGTGATGGAGAAGATGACTGTTAAAGACTGTAGCTGCTGCTATTCTCATTTTTATTAATTTCTTTGAAGCAATATCTGCAAGTACATCTACTAGTATGCCTATTACTCATGTTTTCTTATTAATTTATGCTTAGCTGTATGCCTAAATTTATATGCTATATATTAAATTTAGGTATAAAATTAATTTCTTTAAATATCTCACTATAGGTATTTAATTGTAAATAATGCTGAAGTAATGTTTAATTCCATTCTAACTTTTTTTACCTTCAAAAACACTCTTCAAATCAACCTAAAAAGGTATTATCTATTATCTATTCCTAAGAAGACAAATAATACAGTACTCAAGTTAAAAGACAAAAAATCAAACAAAAACCCCGAGTAAACCACATCTCCATTCCCTTCTCCCTCAAAGCCCCAGACCTGTACCAAGGCAGTAAATCCACAATAACAGCTGCTATTCCACACTGCTGGGTGGATGCAGGAACCCTGCCTGCCATGAATGTCAAATATCAATTAGGTCTACACAGGAGTTGAGGACCATATGCTACAAGGTTCAGATTTGGCAAATTTAAAACCACCAGCTATGTATGAAATGAAATCCGTTCCTCTACATCTTAACACTTAAAATGAATGCCCACAACTGAGAAAGCACTGGATAAATCCCTAAGCCCAGTCTGTTTCTGGTTTTTCTTTCACAGAAGGAACTGAGAAAAATGAAAATCAGGGTTATAATTTTCATACAAAAGAAAGCAGAAAAACAGGAAAAAAAGCTCAAATCCTTTGACTGTATTTCCAATAGAGCTATTTCTTAATAATATCAACAGGAGTAACTAAAATTTTGCTCTATAGTATACACCCACAAAGGGATTCATATTTGTAATTAAATATCAACACAATGAAGGAAAGAAATTACAAATAAAGATCACTAGGGAAGAAAAAGCAAGCATTATGTATTCCTGAAAATTGTCCTTCAAAATCTGTTATCACTGACAGCAAAACTATGGAACAGCTTGTACAGACAGAGCCTGAGAGCTGATCCTGCAGTCCTCAAAATCTTGCTGGTGACACTGAGCACTTTAAGTGTAGCAGGATGTGGAAGTGGATCTGTGTTTGAGGGAAGCTAGGGCTGCAGTGTGGAACTTGACCTGGAGCTGCTAAACAGCAAATATTCACCTGTTCAGGATTAAGAAAAAATTATTCCCAATCACCTGAAAATGGGCAAGACAGATGGGCCAGAAAAAAGACAAGAATTTTGCCCTTTTTTTCCCCTTAAACCTGAAAGGCTTTTCATTGTACATTGTATTGGTGAGTACCTGATTTTGGTTTAGCTAACTTTGCATGAACTCAGAGGTAACATGTACAGTCTTTCTCCTGAAGCCAATCCAATCTTTTCTTGTCTTCTCCTTACCCTGCACTGCTCTACAGCAGCAGAGTCCATCTGTATTTCCAGGATATTCAGATTTAATTCCATCAATACTATTATGTTTTCTGATCCATATTTATTTTTGTCTTCTAGGGAGGTATAATTTGAATTTTCCCTTTAATTTACACAATGGGCAACTGTATCACAAGAATCAGAGCAAAAGTATTTACTCTGAATACTTAGAGACAAGAGCTAAACTATCACTTCCTCAGAACAATTCTTATTGCCTGAGGGAGGTGGGGTACACTAAGAATTATTTTCATGGGTCTTTTTAGCCAATACCTCTGTTTATATGTCTTTAGATTTGCTTTAAGAGATAAGTTTGTTTCCATCTAGGCTCATGCTTTATCTTCTATGCTTAGTCTTTTCTGATTAAGGATTTTTCTCTATTTACATGTAAGGAAGTATTTCTTCTGCCAGCCAAGTGGAAAGATATACAAGTATGTTAAAACCTACACTTCCATATGAAACCCAGTGGCAAACCCTATAAACCCTGACTCTCCAGTTAGGGAGTCCTACATGGAAGCCTATTTCCTGTTAGTAAACCTGAACATGGAACCTCTGAGTACAAATAACTGGCTGTGCTCATAACCCAGATCTTTCAGACTCAGAATGGTGAACTTGAAATTGTGTTTGTGGCAATCTCAGGAAGCTGCACGTGCACAGAGATGTCACTGCTGAAATGCACAGCTCCACTCTTGTACCCTTGATTTGCAAGCACTACTGAAGTACACCAGTTTCTGAATCTCAGTGACTGAAATTCATGACAGTTGCAGATGAATGTTCTAAAAGGTCCTGTCATTGATGGAGGAAATGTCTTCTCATGCCAGAGACACAAAATCTACAAAGTTTTGTTGATGAAAGAATGAAGGAGGCTTTGGGGGCTTTAGGAATACATATGAGGACGGAGTCAAGATATTATTTAAAAGACTCGACAAAAATACAGTAATCCCAAATGGTGTCTTTCACCAAAGGTTTATTCATTTCAGAATACAGCGAGATCTACTGCAGCAGTGTTGTTATCCATGAACATCCTTAGGTGCAGAGGTGAATCCTCTTTCAGCTGAGAACAGATAAACCTTTGAGAATCTCCAGACCTTCAAGGGGATGTAGTGACCAATATAGGCAGGCCCTACTGGATAATTTGGACACATTATTGTAGAAAACGGGAGCAGAAGAACAAAAGGACACATAGAATGGATACTATGGAAAGGAAGGAAGGAGAATTATTATAGTGAATATAACAGTGTGTGTGCAGGTAAGAGTCGTTTCTCTCCAGGTGTGCCTCCTTTGCTGTGGGTGTTAAGGGAAAAGGAGAGCATCACGTGCTTTATGCAAAGTGCTGTTTCCTATCACATCAAATGTGAAATCCTGTGAGCACACTAATGAAAACATTTTGTCATACATGTACTTGCAATCACTGTGTGCATGACTGTCTCTTAGAAACAGACTAAAGTAATGCAAACACCAGCGAAGGGCGTTGCTTGGGAACAGGGACACTCATTCAGCATATCTTAATAGAAATTTGATTTTTTTTCCCCAGAGTGGCACAGATATTTGACATTTCAGAAAACAAGCATGCACATTCATGCTAAAAAATGTTCTGTATTTTTAAAATATTGAAATACTATTTAATAAAACTTAAATACTAATGACCTAAATCAATCCAAAGCTTTATCACATTTAAATATTCATTTTTAGACAGAAGAATAAATACCACTGGGTAGTTATTAGGTAACTCTCTTCCCACTGGATGCTGAAACATTGACAAACACCAACATGAATTTGAGGACTCTGAGAATAGCACAGCCTTTTGAAACAATAGCAGAGCATTTTGAAAAGGACAGTTTGAACACTTTAAAACACAACAGCCTTACATTTTCATTGCTGCAGGAATTTACAGTGGTCACAGTAGCACTTTTTCTAAATCTACAAGTTGCCATAACTCAATCACAAATACTATATCCAATAGCGGGCATGAGGTGCATATATTTATATTTACAGGGACAGTAAAGGACCCTTCAGGTACTCAACTACTGTTGGAAATTCCTCCCGGAGTGTAGGTGCTTATCCATCAACAAATGTGTGGATTTCCTTCATCATTCTTTGAACTACAGATTGCCCTATACTTACTGAAAGCATGTCCTGTACATCTAGCCTTACTTCTGACTTTGTTTTACAATGAATATCAGGAATTTCTCCAGTAAACTTAGAGCAGTATCAATATACATGTTTATATCTGCCTTGACTTTGGCTGTTTTCCAGGTAGAAAATAAATAGCTTGGAGAAATAGCAGCAAGACAGCAGAAACCCTCCTTTTTAATGAGAACTAAGACTGCAAGAAACACCATCTCCCCATGTTTAACAACAAAATATAGTTTTTTATATGCTCCTATTTTCAAAAGCTTTCCAAGACTGACACCAGGAAAAGAGAATGTATTTCATTAAAATAACTGGTACTGTGAGGAAAAAGAAAAACAGGAAAGGATGAAAATGGACCCAAGAACAGGCTGATGATATCAAGATATTTATCACCTTTCCATGATATTTCAGCACATTTTTCATGGCTCTGCACTCACTTCTAAGACAAGGCTTACCATTTTACTAAGTTCACAATTTCTATCATGGAAATAAAATATACTGTGAGTGACCCTCACTCCTGATTACATTATTTAACTCAACATTGGTGATTACAAATGATGGCATTTTACATGAAAGAGAATATTTTGGAACTCTCTTCTAAAATCCCCATTGAGACCTCAATGCAAGAAGAGATCTGCCACTTAAGTATGCAACTTTCTGTCATAGCATCTCTCACTTTGCACTGAGCAAATTAAATCACTTGCAAATACTACAAAAGACAGAAAACTTTACACTAAACGTCATTCACAATGCTACGCAGCAGAGTAAATGACGTGTTCCCTTTGATAGAGCAAAACATATTTACAGCATTGCCTATTGTTAAATAGAGGAAACTGTCAGATATACTTCTGTCAGGATGGGGTCTCTTTTCCAGAGCTAGAAGATGCTGTTTAAATAATAGGACACACTTATATCAGGAATTTAAGTTGATTATCTGTTTGTGTGTCCTATATTAGCTAACTAAATTAAGTCCTACTTTGCTGACTTTTCAGTAACCACCAGATACAGAGAGTATTACACAACTCTCTAAGCTGCTCTTGTTTCTGTGGTTAAAATAAACCAAAACACTCAAAAAACCCCAAATAAAACCCAAAACCAAAAGACCAGAACACCCTAAATATATATATAAGTGTATGTATATATATATATATATATGCACCTACCACTGTAGAAGACATACATATGTCTATTACTAAATTGAAGTGCAAAGTGGTTTGAGCTTTTATTTTTATACAAGCACCCTTTCCATTCAACTTTGGTATTTGCACTGTGGTTTTTTCAAGGAGTAAAATAATTTGTGCTATCTGGATCTAAGTGATAGTCTCTCACTAGACCAACCACAAAATTCTCACACACTTTTTCCTTTGCATTGGCTGGGAACTCCTTTTCTGGGAGTCACTATACTTATAAATCATTATCTGCAATTTACATAATGAATTAAATAATGACTTTTATTACTTGACTAATACTAGGCTGTAGGTGAACAGCATCACTGACTCTAACTCCATTGGCTGCAGTAAATACAAATGGGAATTATGACCACCTGTGAGCTGGGATTGATGCTCATTCTAACAGCCCATAGATTTTAACCTTCTATGATTGCCCACTTTTTTTGCCCAAATAATTCCAAATATTACATGGTCTGGGTGCCATCACTATATTAACTGTTCCTTCCCCAGAAATGTTAGGATTTTCTATATATTGTGTTTTCTAGGAGCCTGCAAATGTCCAAGCCTGTAAAATCCCCCAAATACCTTTACCTGATAAAGGCAGTCTATGTATGGAGCATTTCCTCTCTACATTTTTGTGAAGTCACTGCTGAGGGAGCTCAGATCCTCCAACTCCACCCAGCCATGCCCATATTTGTTTTAGCCAACCAGGGAACCAGAAGCAGTTTGGAGTCTTGACATTTTAGCTGAGTTTCATAAATACTTTGACCATATATACAGTGTTCCTGACAGTGAGCGTTGGGAAAAAATTTCTTGGGAAAAAGTACACCTAAAGTCACAGATTCTAATGTTTACAGGAGAGAGTTATGCCTTTGCAAATTCATATAGAAAAATTTAGTCATATAGACTTAGAGGAGTTACATATTTTAAGCAGCTGAACCTGTTCACTGACTGAAAATTTTTAGAGCAATACTTCTCTATAAATAAATTCATAGTATTCCTTCATACCAAGTTGCCAAATTACGCATTTACTAAATCATGATGCAGATTTTTATTCTGTAGTAGAGAAAAAAGTGAGACCAGAAATTGAGGGGCAGAAATTTCACACAGAACCCATGGTCTTGCACAAATGGGTTCAATTAAATATTGAAATTGGGGTCATGCAAATGTAAACATACTTTCTTCCCCCATATGTTTTTTTTTTTTTCTGTCAAAACTTTAAAAAGAATAAGAAAATACATGCTCACATATACTAGAAAAGATTGAATACAACAGAAGTACTGCTTAGTGATAGATGACAGATTAGTTAACTCAACCATATATCAATTTGGTGAAAACTAATTAAGAAAAACTCATTTACAGAATGTTTGCTCTTCATACATAAATAGCAATTTGATGCCAACTGTGTTATACTCAGAACATACTTGCAGACTACATTTTGCCACAATTTTTCAAGTTTCAATTTTGAAACTGAAAGTACAGTTACTGGAAGTTAATATAAAATGGACTCACATAATAAAACATTAGTACAGAGTCAGAATTCAAACACACTCTTCATTGAGTGAACAGGATTTTAGCTCTATTATCACTTATAAGCTTCAAGGTGTTAAAGCTAGTGTTTGAAGAGAGAAAGCAACTTCATGAGAAAAGTTTCTAAACCCAAAGCATTTCTAACTGATGTACTAATATTATCCTTTCCCAACAATAACGCTTTAGAACTTCTCAGCTCCATGATTCAGTTTTTCCTTCCATAAATAATTACAATAGCCACTTCCATAAATCATTACAATAGTAGTGAGCCTTCTTCCAGTGCATGAGGGCCAGAGGTGAAAGCAGCTCCAAAATGAAGGACATCTCTCCCACTGAACTGAATGAAAGTTAAAAAGTTGGCTCAAACATGATTTGGATTTCTAAGCCAGGTTAAAGCTTATCTTTTCTAGCTACATGCATATGTGCTGGGGTTTGGCATGGATTGTATTTGTTTTAGTGGATCCTGGCCCTGAAAATATTTGCTTATAACTTTCAATTGTGCTCCTAAGTGTTACACGTGTACAGTGAGCAAGGAGCAAACATCAGCAATAACATGGCATGTACTTGCTGATTTTTCTCCAGGAATGATGGAAGTTCAGGTATATCACTTTCTTAATCTGACTACATGGGAAATTTACTAAAGGTAAATTATGTTATATAGTTTTTGTCTGTTTTTCATTATTTGTTTTTGTTGTTTGTTTGTTTTAATTAAAAAAACACCAAAACCCACAAAAGAATCAAACAACAAACAACCATCAAAGCACCACTTCCACTATGAAATATTCACAGGTCATACATATTGCATTTGGTGAATATTGCAGTCTGAACAGATCCATGTCTACATTTCAGATGATGAACCTTCTAGGCATTGATGCCCATTACATACCAATATGTACACACCAAAATAACAGAAGGAGGTGTGTGAGGATAGGTGTATCTGTGCTGATGTTAATGCTTTACAGAACTCTCTTCTAATGCTGAAGGCTAAACAGACACGAATCATGCCAGAAAGATCACCCCAGGGTGTGAGAAGAGATCAAATCATTGGTCTCACATAATTTTTTTTTTTTTTTTACAATTACAAAGAAAGCAGAGAGAATAACCTTATTAGGTTTTCTGCCTTGCTGTTAAGAATTTTTGGAGCTTCTAAGAGTTTCCCATTAAGAAGCATAGCAAATCAGTAAGAAAAGGAGGAAGAAGGGGAAATAGCCCTGTAATGTCTTCTTTACCTAAAAATATGTCACTAAGGAATATGAAGGAAATGAAAATAAAAATGTTTGGTGATATAACCATTATGTAACAGTCTCTTCTTACTAAAAATATAATTACTTCAGGTCAGCATATTTCTTAATAATTAAGGGACCTTACTGTAACTCATTAGTGCACATATTTAAGCTTGTCTCAAAATAACTTCTCCTTTGCCATTCAAAATCTACAAGAATCTGAGCTTGCTTTCTTTACCCTGGCAAGGTCTGAAACAGCAAGTTACACACTTCTGTAAAGGGCAGATCCTTCAAGATACAAGATTATGGTCCTTCAAAGGCATAAACTGAACACTGAATCTGAGACAACCTCCAGCAATCCATGTGCTTTTAACAATGGCTTAATGTTAACACACCATCAGTTTAGTATTCACAATGCTGTTTGTTTCCATAAGGTTTTGTTAAACTAAGTGCTAAACATGAAATCATAATAAATGTATCAAACATTCATGTATATATTTTCCAATGATTAATTAATGGGAATTGGTTCATTAAGATACGCAGTAATTCAAATCCAAGTTTCAGGGCAGTGGCAACAAGTTGTCTTTCACAAAACCTGAGACACTTTTCTGAAATGGCTTCAAAAGGTTTACATTAATCTTATCCCAAAAGCATCAAAGCAATTTACAAATGAAAGTGTACAACTGCACCAAAGAGAACTTCAAAAACTAGGAAGGAATAAAATACAAATCTTGCATGTCTAATTGTAGAACTCATTTCTTTAAATTAGCTTTCCCTAAATAATTCCTTCTCTGAAACACAAATAACGAGTCTACTGACAAAGTTACTACAAGCTGATAGTAGGCAGGAGAAGAAAAAAAAAAACCAACGTATTTGGAAGAGTGAGAGATTGTACCTATTACCACATTTTTAATTATTTGAGAGGTACTTATACATCAGAGCAGACCTAGTTATATAACCCCAAGACATTTAAGAGCCTATTAAAAGTGAGTATTGTTAATTGCAACCTTCTTATTTATAAAGAACTTTAAACTATGGGTTTGTGTCTCAAATCCCTTTCTTCCCCTCCACATTCTAAGTAGCCAGGCAATTAGGCTAATAGTCAAGCTCCCTGGGGATAAAACCATCAGGAACTACCTATGTTCCTGTGGTACAGTTTTACAGTGTTTGAGATATGTTTGGTAATGAGAAAAATAAATACCAGAGGCATAAGATTATTTCTGTAATGTAACTTGCATTTTTCTAAACCCCCTAATAAGTAGATTAATTTAGATCTCATAAAAGAGATAGAGATGTGCCACCAGGTTTAAAAATCAAAGACCATGAAAGCCATTTAATACAAGATTTTATCAGACATGATCAATATAAGCATCTGCAAACTGAATCTTATCATTCTTATTCATGTTTCATTTCTGGCAATTTAGTATTCTCAATAATGCAGAGAATGAGTCAGCGCAAACTGGCTGAATTTTACCAGATGTAAAAGCTTGCTCTAAAACAAAGCTTTAGCATAACTTGCAGTAAAATGTAAAAACTAACACAAACAAAAAAATCCAGCCCCAAATCACAAACATCTCCCTTCAAAAGGAAATAAATCACACCACCCATAATTAGTGAGTAACTTATGAAAGACTAAAATACTTTCAACTGTACCTAGCAAAACTTAATCTCACAATTTAAGAAAATTGGATAGATGACTTAACTTTTAACTTATGTGTGTCCATGGATAACTTCAAGTAAAGCTGAAAGTCTGGTGACTCAGAGAGCAAGGCAAACCCGGGAAATTGTAAAATCAGGTATCAGCAGTAGATATTGAGCCGTTCTCAACTCTTAGCTTGTGAAAGCTGGCTTACAGAAGTCAAACTGCAACCCTACAAAGTATTTCTGTTATAAATACACTGTGTTGTGAAAGCAGTAGTTGAACAGGCTCCTTGTGAGAGGAGTGCAGCACACTCTTGCTGCATTTAGCAAATTTTCTGCTAGTAAGGCACTGTTTGTAGTTTAAGCCCCCAAACCAAGTATTCTGCACAATGTTCTGATATCAAACCTGGTGCCTCCCCATATCCTGGCAGAGACCCCACAGTGGCATCTTACAACACACACCACAGAGATTCTAAAGGCAGAACTATCCAAATTTAACAAAGCCGCCTAAAAGTTTTCCTGACTGTTACCAAATTACTCTGGTCCTCAGAAACAGAGATGCAACTGAATGTAAAGAGAACACATCAAGCAGCAGCACCCTGTATCCATTCAACTACTAAACCTGTTCATAACTTTTGTTATTGTAAGCAGTATCCTTTCACCACTGAAACTGAGAATATAATTTGTAGGTAAGAGAGTCTCACTTTGAGCCCACAATGAGAACACCACGTGGCAAGGGTTCAGCTATTAGTTTCACATTCATTTAAGGCCTATAAAATTCAGTTAATTCATTAAAATGCAATTATGCAATGCAAATTCAGAAAGAGTAAAATGTCTTCTTTTTAGTTCATTTCCATGTTAAATTGAAGATCTTAACCTCTCTATTATGCATATCTTCATTGCAAAAAAAAAAAAAAAAAAAAAAAGAAAAAAATTAGACATTGAAGAATTCCTTTCTGCTGATTTAAAGACAACTCCTTACCTTTGATTTGAATTTATACTTGCTTTGGAAACCACACATCTAAATCTTTTTGTGTTGCTAAAAATGATACTACCAGGAAGGGTGAGGTGAGAGTAGGGGAAAGTTTAACCGTGTTTGTGGAGAAATAAACATCATAAATTATCATTGGGTAAATCTATCCAGGCTCATATTTTTTATGTGTAACACCCACACCTCTGTGCAAGTTCAGCATACCTAACCCATGCTGATGGTTAAAGCTCACAGCTCCAAAACTGCCCCTCAGTGCCCGGGCTCAGCTCTCCAGCTGGGCTTACACAGAGCCAGTTTACCCATGCACACACAACAGTACAGCACTGGAGCAAGCAGGGCTTCGTTTACTGCCTGCTGCAGAGACCCCCTGGGCCACAGCCTCTTCCCAAGATGTTCCAGCTGGCTCACACACCACTGCTCACACACTGGGGAGCCCCAAAACTACCAAACTCCAGCAGTGCCTCCTCTGCTGCCGCGGTTCCAGGCTGCACAGGGAACAGCCAATCCTGCCACAAAAGCAATGCTCAAAATGTGCAAGTTCAGAGCTCTGCACACACCCAAGCTACAGCCCACAGAAGCAGAGAAGATTGTACTCGAACAAGTGTCAGACCTATCCCCAGCAATCCCTTACACTGATGCCTCAGGTTTCAGCTTTTATTTTTTTCAGATTCTGTGCTGCTTTGATGTGTGGTTCTGAGCTTCATATTAGGGGATGGTGAGCTCTTTTCACAGAGTAGGAAGACAAAACAATTCCTTCTCCAGCTGGGGACCAAGAACAAAGAATAGAAATTTCAGGCCCAAGAGCATAAACAATGGTAGAATTAAGAGAGAAGATTAAGAAGGATTCATAAGCTAAAGCTGTAATTAGACAATTAGCTCCAATATGCAAATGGACCAGAAATTACGAAAGTGTAAGAACCTGTGACTATTTTGTGTTCATCTTGGGTGTAGGCCTGCCTGGGCTCTTATACTGCTCAAAATATATCCATTAAAACCTTCTAGTAAATCCCTACTTTATTCTTTAACTCTGTCTAGTTTCTGTTCTAGATCAGCCTTCACAAGGCATCAACACAAACATCCCTCATGCAGCACAGCTGGGAGAGCCTCAAAGATCAGCTGGATCCTTTTGGGGTGGCTACAATTGACAAACCCTTCACAGCTGTATTCAAGAACTTTTTGGCATGGAAACAGGACTCTTTTAATGATGCCAACCATATGTTCCAGCGCGATTTCTTACTTATCAATATGTGCTAGTATTACTAACAGCAAAACTACTTTTCTTTCCAGTGCAAATGTAACATCAGATGGAATTTAGTATTAGTTCAGTATTACTGAGTGCACAGTACTGAGTATTTAGTTCAATTTCATTAGCAAACACTGAATAAGATTATGAAACAAATTTTAGAGGTATGATTCTAATAGCACATTCTAACATCATTCTGCTACATGGTTTACGCCAAACAGGCCATCACATACAGTAACCTCCAAAATATGGTTTCAAGTGTTAATACAAACCAGATACTTGTTAAAATAATAAAAAAGAAACACTGCCAACAAAACCAAGTAAACACACATACATATTTTTAAATTATTTATTTTTTTGCTACATTTTCTACTTTCAGGTAAATGCATAATTTATCACTATCAGCAGGATCTTAAAGGTTAATTATGGTAAAGAAGTTATTCAAACTCCCTAAAAAGAATACAAACCAATTTCCCTGACAATTTCAGCCAAATTTTGCTGAGTTTGGTCACTTGAACACCAGGAGTACTTCCAATGAATATGCAAGTACTTACCTGGACCTTCATTTCAGTGGGTAAAAACTGCAGTGAAGTCAAAGTCCATGAATTTGCCTCTGCTTAATCAGGTGTCAGTGTGGCCCTTGTGCTTCTGGTTTTGTCTGTGCTTCAGAACTGGGCAGTGACAGCTATTTTCAACAGGATGCTAAATCTAAATGGTTGCATTAATGGGAACAAAACAACTTTGCCAGCAATGCTGAAGCACGGTGAGTATGTGGCTGTAACCTGCATTGTGCAGAACACTGCACAGCTGGCAGTGCTTTGCAATCCAGGTAGATGTTCAGAGAATATGCAGTGCATGAATTGTCTTCCAATTTGCACATTCCTAATGAAAACCATATCCTGCTCCACAAATAAAACACAGCGAAAGAACAGGAAAAAAACTGAAATAAAGGAAGTTCTGGAATAAAAGAACAGTGTTGAGGAAATCAAAGCAAACCATTATTTTTAACACATGCACAAAAAATATAAAACAAAACCAACAAAAACTCACAGAAACCATTCTAACAAAACTTTAAATGTGCTTCTGGATGGCAGTTAAAATCCTGTGATTTGCTTTGCTATTTTAATCCTAAGCTTTCATCTCTGGGAGCAACATAGCACAAAGTATGGATATGAGCTTATTAAAGTTCAAGTCATTGTTGAAAACAAATACCTGCTGAGCACAAGCTGGTGCAAGTGAGAACTCTATAAATTGTTTACAAAGAGTATCCATACTTGACAAGAAAAAAAAATAAGGATTGGAAATAAAATTGACTCCCAGTTTATTTTCAAATGTTTCAAACTCTGCTTTCTAGGAAAAATTAGTTTGCAAAATTGGCTGAGAACAGAGGTGCAACAGCCACATTTTTCACATCAGTAGAGTTCCTCAGTTGTGGAACTGGCAGTTGAAATTGTCTTCTAGAAACTCAAGTTATTTCTAGCTACAAACACCTCCAAAGGGAGATTTGTTCCTTTTCCATTGCCAATGTGTCTGTCCTTAATTTGGGAATAGGAGTCCATTAGGTTATCTGTATTCTGGATTCCTTTCATATAAAAATGTTTTAAGAGGCATTCTCATGTTTAAATAGTGTTTCTTAGGTTTACAGGTTTACTGCACCCATTCTGGATGTGTGTTCTCCTGAAAGCATTTCCCTTTTGTGTTAGTAAAATTTCTGCCAAATTTTAACTCTGTAACTCCTTGTTAACAAGGAAGAAGGTCTTGTATTTTGAGCACAAGACAAACTCCAGAGTTCTGAGCTCATTTTGAACCTTCCCAGCACCCTCATATGTGGTCTACCAGAAGCAGTTTAATTTGATGAGTGTTGATGTCAGAATTTTGTTTGAACGGGTTGCTTTTGAGGTCTGCGTCCAAACTATCCTGGTTTCACTCTGGTTTGTGCTGAAGAGAAAATGCAGAATGTGTGGTTACTAAAGCAGACCAAGTGTGCTGGGAAGGCACCTAAAGTGGTGCTGGCAGGTGCTCTGCCCACTGAGGAAACTCTCCAACACAGCTGCTGGCCCTTTGCATCAAATATCCTGCACCTTCCATTTAGACCTGGATAAGCAAAATACTTTAGCCTGTACTGAGCTGGCCCTTGTATGTGTGTGTGTGCTGCACTGGTCTGACCAGGATCAGTGATCTGATATTCCCAATTTAGGTGTACATCTGGGTGACTACATCCAGGGACACCAAATTTCAAATTATACTCGTGGTTATACACATATTTCCAAATGGAGTAGAGGAGAGACATGTAGTATGTGACTCTGAGGATATAGGTTATTCTAATGGTGAATGTATTTTAAAGTGAGCCATCCACAAATTATTCATGTTACTAAAAAGAGCATGAATTATTTCATCATTCCCTTCAGTTAACAAAGTCTTTAATGTGAAGTCAAACATCTCTATTAAAAAGGCTTTTAAGCAAATCTCCACCTGGCTTTGTCCCACCTCCTGGACAGTAGTCTGGAGAGTTGAACAGAACTGGCATTTTTATGTAGTTTGTGATGATAGCCACTGTGTTTCTCCTGGCCTATTTACAAGACTCTCTTATCATCATGAGCAGTGATAGGGTGTTTCAATTCCTTTTCTCTCTGAACCATCTTCATAATTTATTTTTGAAAAAGCAGGGAGCCATTTTGCTTTCAACCTTGCTATTTCCATTCTTTCTTGGCCAGTCTGCTGCTCACACCCCTCTGCAGCACTGCCAATGCCCTTCCGAGATAACGAGCACAGCACTTCTGCATTGTGTCTTTGCTCAGACAGGGTGGATTTCAAATCCATACAGAAAACCTCAAGTATCTGGGCAGCAGCATGATGCAGCACTGCACCCACCACGCCACAAAGCAGACATTATCAGGTTATTTCAGGGTTCCAGTAGATAGGAATATTGAACTGCCTCTGCTGGGACAGCTCCAAATTACAACTGAACCAATACCTCCGAGCTATGCAGGATTTTAATGTAGAACTCCACAGTCAATCAATCATTCAGCATTAAAGATTAAGAACAAGTAAAAAGATGAAAGTTAAATAAAAGCAATTGTAATGCATCACAATCTTTTCTCAAATATTTTGGGTATTTTTTAAACCATTGGACTTCACAGAAGTAAAACATATACTTGTTGAAACAAAACAGGACAGATTGCAGAAGCCTCACCATGCAATCTTTGCTTTCAGTTGTTTATCTCAACATAATTCCAGTATAGTTTTTACATGTTTATTTTTTTAGCAGGACAAATATATGTATTTGTCAATAAAGAGATATTTTAAATGTTTATAAAAGCTTAATTAAGGAAATACTATTTCCTTGAGAATCATGAAACTTTTTGGCATAGACCCCCTCAATTTCTCTAAATCTCATATTTTGTTTATTACCCCTATTTTAAACATTTCAACTTTTGTTTATAGCTTTTTAAATACTAAAATATGGTTATCAAGTGTGACTCTAAGTAAAACAACAGCAGCTTAGCTACTGCTAGTCTCAGATGACAGAGCACTTGAATATGATATAAAAATAAATCCCTCTGGGGGATTTTGGATTTAGTTGTTTTTCATATATGATTTGTTAGTGAACCATGGTCAGGTCAGCACAGTGAAGCTGTGCTAGACAGCCAGGAGAAAAATAATTCCTATTTAAAAAGCAAATTGGAGATGTCTTTGAAAAGGGTATATACAAGTGATAAATTTTAAAGAGAAAACAAAATGGTTTAGTTAAAGAAACTTTAAAAATGCTTTTTAAATTTGACTCTTAAGCATTTGTGGGAATTGTGGTATAGTAGTACTAAGGAAGATATATAAAAAGATCTCAAAACTTTCATTAAGATGAAAATTAGTGAAACACACTCTTTTGTCTAGGTTCCACCTCCTTATCAGTAAATTGGACTGTAACAAGCATAACTCCCCTCTCTCTGTCTCTTTCTAAATACAAGGGCTTTCAAAGTGGAGAAAGAATTCCTCTGCTACAACAGATTTCTTTTGAGTGATTGTGTACTTGGACTGCAAACTCTTTTAAGACAAAAATAGTTGTTGAGAACACAGAAAAAGTGAAATGTATTAAAATTCTTATTTTGAGCTTTTATATTAACTTCAAAAATCACTCAATGCTCAGAATACTTCAGATATAACACATAAGCCAAAAATCTCTCCACTAAATCAAGTAGTCCAGGCAATAACATCAGAGATTGCTATTTGCTTATGACAACTACAGTCCCAATTGCTCTGCACTTCCACAGAGGATCCTTGATTTATTCACAGCTAATTTCTTAAATGTCACAACAGCTTTATGAATGTCTGCAGCACCAAAGAAATGATGATATTTTTTCAAAAACCTCCAAAATGAAGAATATTAACCATTAATACCACTATGAAAAGAGGTTTGAAAATTACATATTCCAGCCACATCTACCATACATCCTGTTAATACAGGTTACCTTTATTTCCTCTTATGGAAATTTTTTGAAATAAACAAGACACAACTGAGCAAAGAACTAGTACATCATCTCTACAAGATATTACAACTGGGTGTGTAAAATCTCGTGAGGCACCACCTTTCAAATGTATAAAACTGCAATATAAAATACCTATAGGGGGCTGGGACATGACACATATGTCAACAAAGAGGTCCAAGAACCTTGGGTAATGATCTCCCACTCTTCAAACATCATGGAGATAAAGTTCAGGTCAATTTTAGATTAACGCAGCAAAGATCCCATGGAAAATGAATCCTGACAAGAGCAACAATCTGGCAGGCTGACACTTCTAATTGCCACTCAGGAAAATGACAAACCCTCCTGCCTATTGCCCACGCTCCTGTCTCTGCTCAGCCTCTCCTGCTGCCTTTTGTATGGAGCCCACCCTTGAGGACAGGCAACGAGGGATCCAGGGAGTTGGTTGGCTCAGCAAGTGCCAGGTGAGCAGGGAGGAGCAGGCACCTTCTAAACAAGGTTATTCTGCCCATTTAGGGATTTGGATCATGAGTAGGCTCATGAGTGGCTCTGAAAGCCAAAGCTGAAGAGTCAGATTTGAGGTGAGGAAAATATATCCCAAGACAGAGATTTTTTTTTTTTACATTAGAATTTTTATTATTCTAAAGGTCATTTCACAACTACATAACTAATGAGAAAGGATATATTCTTTGAGGTTTTTGGGATCTGCCACAGAGCATTTGACCAAAGGTGTATAGCTACTGAACTATGACATTCCAGAGAGATGAGGGGCAGCATTTGCAGCTAATATCAAATCTCATGTGGCAGTTCATATTTGCCAATATATCTTTCAAGCTAAAATGATGTGATTTCCTCCCTGGTGGTTTCACAAGTAGCTTTCATCAAAAGTTTGTTTAAATCTGGCATGGCAAAGGTTTTCAGCAACACTCTTGCCAAGACACAGAGGTTTCCTTTATGAGACCATATGTGTTTTAGTTTTCCCTGGACATTAATATGAAGGCTAAGTAAGTATTTCTGAGTTTATTTCTCCAGAAACCCAGAAAGAATGAAAAGGAAAAGAGGGCACACATCCATGATTTGCCTGCTAATGTACACATCTCTGATACTGCACTCCCTCTGGTTGTTTTTGAGTACTTTGCCATTTAAAAATACACATTCAAAATCAAACAAACACCACAGAAGCTAGAATATACTATTCTGCTGTGTCATATAAATAGTCAATTAAACGCACTCTCTGTCAGTTCAGCATGTCTAACATTTGTAATTTGACACTTAGCTGTATTCTAAAAACTATTCTGTATCAAAATCAGCAGTAGTTAAAAATTGGTACTGTAAATTGTTTCCTGTCATAAAAAAAAAACAAAACACTGCTTTCTACTCCTACTCTCTGTTCAAAGTGACCCTCAGTACCCCTTTTCTTCTATTTCTCTGCTAAACTTTTTCATCTATTTTAATACATTTTGTTTAAGGATGTTGAAACTATAAAGGCTTCTTTTGATTCTACTTAGATTTTCTTTTGTCTGTAGTGTGACAGTCCTTCTTATCCTGTTGGAAACCTTTTCAAAGAAACATGCACAACACTACCTGCAGAATCTCACCACATTCTGGTGCTGATGGAAAGGAGGCAAGAATGCTGGATTAAAATTCACCCTGTGCTCTCAGGCCCTGAGATTCCCCATGCAGCAAGTGTCAGTAGAAGGGTCCTTGATGATCCTTGCAGCTCCCGTAGTCTGTGCTGAGGGGTGGGGCAAGGTTGCTTGGTTGAATATTTGTTGTTCATTCAATACCCTTTTGTCACCATTTTGGTGAATTTCCCCCTCTCATACTATACTAAAAATCTTAGCAAAACTAAAAAAAAGTTCTGCTTATGCTTACCAGGCAGGTTTCATCCAAATTTTACAGTTATAATTAAAAACTACATTTTCATTAAGGAAATTATGAATTGCAATAAAGTGCAAGGAACATGCAAAATGAATAATTAACATTGTATAGACTTCAGCATCTTAATGAAGATTAAATAATACATATATTCAAACTGGATTAGCACATCCACTGAAAGCTGTTTTGTGCTCAGTAGGGGAGTCTATGTACTCACAAAATAATGTTTTATGAGGAGTATTCTAGCAACATTAAGCATAAGGTTGTCATATATAAAATGATTAACATTTTATATAAAAGAAGATGTAATTCCAGTGAATGAAGTCATTTCATCTCCCTGCTGCTTCTACCTTTAGGAATATACTGTAAATGAAAAGTGGCTCAATGTGAAGTCGAGTTAAATAGAATATGAATCCTCTTTTTCAAAGTTAATGAGACTTGGAAACCCGCATTTAAAAAAAATGTTGTGATTTTAAATCACAAATTTCATTAAGGTTTGAATACAGCACCTACATTCTTGTTTTATTAAGACTCCCACTTCCTTAGCTATGTAGGACAGGATGTCACCTTGTTTGTCCTGATCTTTGCGTGCAGCCTGTCCACCACTTACAGCTGCTTCTTTATAATGGGGAGGACTGCTTAAGAGATTCTGCATTAACGGGAGGCAGGTGAACAATGAATCTGCAAAGATGCTCAGACAGAACAGTGCTGGGAAAAGTAACTCCTTGGCTACTGATTATGAAGTCATTTTGTCAAGGCTGAGTACGTACAGATTGCTGGGGTATTGCCTCTCAGCAGTAAAATGTCCATCTGCAGAAGGGGTGCTGACAAGTTGCCAGCTGCTCCAAGCTGACAGATCCGAGGAGGAATGGACTGTAATTTCCTCCTGAAGAGGACAGGCGATGGCAAGGTTAAATCACGGCTAGGTAGGGAAGTGACAGGAATGTCAGATGTAGATAAGGCAATCTATGTATTGGTATTTACTGTTTTCAGTCTGTTTCATCTAAAGAAGTAGCTGCTCTCCAGGGAATGCTGATTTCAAACTGGGAAACTCAGGTCAAACGTGGTGGACAGAGGGATTATAAATGCTCAACGCCAATCCGTTTTGACTAAGAGATTTTGATTGTAAAGCCACAGAAGGGGGGATAACTCATTTGACACCACAAGTTACTGCACTATTTGGCAGGCCTTGCCCCTGCCACTGAGAGGAGCAGGCTGTGGGGCTGGGGCAGGTCCTTCAGGAGGAGATTAAGCAGCACAAGACCGAGCCCCGGTGCAGCAGACAAGTTATTCTTCAGACAAAAGCTGCGGTCGCTCCTCCGCTGTCAGTGTTATCCTACACCTGAGAGGGGCTGGCTGGGATCCTTGTTGAGCCCCTGCCCAAACACAATTTTCACTGTTGCCACTGCCTTCACCTTAACCTCTGTGGGCCTGACAGAGCCAGGGCTCCCCTGTGCTCTTCATGGCAGAGTAACCAACTCTTTGTAGCCTGTACCTGATTATAGTTTCTTTTAAATGGTGAAAGAATTGAAAATTTTTAATAATATTAAGAATATTCAAATAAAACTTTTTCTTCTTTTTCTCCATGAACATGAAATGGAAATTATTTTCCATTTCTGTTCTGAATTTACAGCAGTGCCTCTAAAAGATTTTTGGAAAACCTCCACACCTGCTTAACCACATGAGAGGCTGCAGTCCCTGAGGAACTGTTCTCTCATTTACATGCAGTTGGATTTCACAGAAACACAGTTTTCAGTCCTCCAGTGAAATAAATCTTTTTTCTTATAGTAGTAAAGAAAGTCTATGCAAACAAACTAACAGATTAGAAGCTGAATTGCACAGTCCCAATTTTTAAAATATATTTTTGATGTAGTAAAACCTTGGCAAGATGCATGTTGCCACTGTCAACAGAAAAAAAAAATCAGCTTTTTGGCTGCCACACTTGCTGGAGCACCTGTATTAGTAAATAAAGGGGAACAAGGCACAGACCCAAGAATCAGTTGGTTTGCAGGCTTTAGTAGGTCTCATTAAGAAAAAAACAAAAAGAAACCCCTGTTTATGATGTGGATGACTGTTTAACTGCTTAGTGTTGCATTTATCTGCATGTGCCTGCTGGCCCCTGCCCTCTCACCAATGAGTGAGCTCCATGTCTGCCCTGGGCAGGGATTCCTACGGCTGCAATGTTGTCTGTGGTGAAGGCCCCTAATACTGTATGAAAAATCAATGTATTTTCATGCTGAGGCAGGCCCGGCTCAGAATGGTCTTTGGGATGGAGGAAGGAGGCAGGGGCAGGGATGGGGTGTCAAGTGAATCCTTGAATTCTGTGAAAGCAGTGAGGCAGGAGCTGCTGCTAGCACACAGGCAGGAAACCTGGACCCAGTGAAACCTGTCACAGGAGGGTGGGGTGGTGGCTCCTGGCTGGCCCCTGAGCAGCCACACACTGAGGTTTGGTGGTGGGAGCAGCCACTGGACTCCCCTGAGTGGGAGCAGGGCAAGGGAGGACCCCAGGATCTGTTTGGGTTGCTGAAAGCCCTGTGCCCCCTCCTTTCACCTGAGCTCACAAGCACTGAAACTCAGTGGGATACAGACTGACTTCTGGGTCATTTTATGTGGTCTTGTGTCATACTTTCTTTTAATTTTAAAGACTGATTTCAATTGTTTAAAGCAGCTGGGTAACTTTGGGATTACAAGGAAAGCACAGGTGCTTTATCATGTGAAATATTCATACAGATACAACTAGATTAACCTTATAGATTGCATGATTTTGAGGAATTGTCCTCCAAGTGCAAGACTGGAATGAAAGAAAATGACAAAGTGGAGCTCATGTCTCAGGGGCCAAGCACTCTGAATCTCAGTCAGACTGGGCTCATGATATATCAAAGTCTCCTGGAGCCAAGGAGTGTCTTATCAGCTCACAGAAAAAGCAGAGTATGCCAAAGAGCTTGGTGATTCTTTTACTGTTTTTTTTTTCCACTGGGAATGCCCTATGAACCCTAAGGTATACAGAAGGAATTCAGAGAGCTGCTCAGGCCCTGCCTACGGATGAGCACATCCTGCATGCCCTGTAACACTCCAGTGCTCTTGTGCAACTCTGCCATGGCCACCAAAGGTAAAAATGAACTGAAAGATTGTCCTTCCACCTTGAAAACTGAAAGTTTCACCTGTCCACTCAAGCATTGCAAATTTTCAGTCATCATTGGCTGGCAGAAGGAAGCTCATTATTTACCTGTAAACTTTTCTAGGCAAACCCATGTTCTAATATGTAAAATTACATGCACAAACCCTGGCAGTGTTGGGGGCAGGTTGGGCAGGGCTTGAACCAGCCTGGTCCAGTGAAAGATGTCCCTGTTTGGGAGTAGATGATCTTAAAGGTCCATTCCAACTCCTTAACGTGCTATGATTTTATGGTATACAAAATCAAGTTATTATATGGATTTGTAAGCAGATAAAATACCCTAAAATTACATTTAGGTAATAAATAGCCAGTTTTTACAGGTAAACCCTTCAGAGAACTATGCTGGGGACTGTGCTGTTCAATGTGTTCATAGACAACCTGGGGAAGAGCTGAAGTTTTCTAACGATACAGATTAATTATTTGCAGTAAAAAGAAAGGTGAGAAGACTTACAGATTAGTTAATGATATTTTGTCTGAATGATAAAATGGGAGAGGAAAATGAGTGTTGATAAATGAAAAATAATATTTGTGAGACAAACAACTATAACTTAATAGAAAAAATAATGAGAAGTAAACCAGCTATTATCACTGATGGAGCTCTTGACATTAAAAAGCTATTTAGATGACTACATTTGTTTAATGTTTAGTAAGAATCAAAAATAAAAAAAAGGGAAAAGCCCCCAGGAGAATCAGCATCACATATAATATTTGCATTAATAGTGGATCTCTGAATCTAAAAACTATGAAGAATTTGCACCTGGGGCTTTCTTACAGACATGGATGCTGGAGAAGAGAATGACATGGATGGAAAGGGGCCCACTGGACAGAGAGTTTAGCCATCCAGGAAAAGATGATTTGACAAGAATGAGGCAGCAGCCCTCATCCCATGCATCACACAGCACAGCATGAACAGTGCTCTTCAACAAGCTCATAATCCTATGGCACAAATGTAGAGGAAAAGTGCTCTTAAAGACAGTAATAGATTTCCTTGTCCTTACAACACCTGAGAGTTTGTCAAGGGAAAAACATGCAGGTTATCCATGTAATTGCTCTCAAGCTACAGAAAAAGGCAAACTTTCTTTCCTACCCATCCCAAATCCAGCTTGACATGGGGAAAATTTCCTTCCAGGAAACAATTCTAGTGACCATTTTAATCCTGAGCAAAGGAAGTTTTATGAATTAATTACCTATGAGATTTCTTAGTAACTCTAGGCATGTTAGGGGATCCCTTCATCATCTCTTTCTAGCCATGTTAATCTCCAAGCTGAACCCTTCAAGCACAGATTTAATTAATGTCAATATCAATTCAGTACCTGCAACAATCAACAAATGACACCTGAGAGTCTCAGCACCCCTGTCTTGAGGATACCAACACATGGAACACACAAGGAGAAAGGTCACAAATTTTAGATTTCTAATTCATTAATTTTGTAGTTCTATTATATTACACTGCACACTCCACATTGTCTGGAAGTGTTTCAGTACTTTCTTTTTGGCTAGAGCTTAGAATTATTTTTCTGTTTTCACACCTACGTTTATTGTTGATAAATCTGAATATACACAATACTGTACCACTAATATCCTATTAAAAATTAATGCTATTTTATCTCACTTTCCTCAAAGATATCCTCATATAGACTTGATCAGGATCCATTGCCACCCAAAGGATATTTACAGTTTAAAATTTGCTCTATCAATTTCCCTAAAAAACCACAAAGCCCAAAACGTATAAACAAAATCACCAAAAAACTCTGGGACCCCTCTGCCTTAGTCATAAAAAAAGCTTGGAAACCCTGCAAGTGTTCTGACAGCTAAGTGCAGCTTGGTAGCACTGAACACTTCTTTAAGACGACATAAGTTGCCCCTAGTGCTTCAATGAACTTTGAATACCACTTTGAATACCACTTGTGTCCAGAGTCTGCAGAGCTCCATTTCCAAATAACTCGTTCCACCACGAATTGTAATCAGAGGGAATTTGTGTAAGGTGGCATTTTTCAGCCTTTCAGACATGTAGGTCAATCAGCCTTATGATTAAGATTCTTGCCTAATCATGCTAAAGAGCATTAAATTTTAATTGAAAATTGGATGAGAGTTCAGAGAAGCAAAATCACTATTGACAAGAGAGCAGTTTCCAATCTGTTGCTACTGTTTCTGCCCTTGTGTCCAGCTTTAAAATATTTTATACACGTTTGTGACTTTAGATTTGACAGATCCAAACACTGACAGTGAAGCAAGACTGGGTGAAGGTAAAGTGATGTGGAACAATTACCTAAAGCAAAGGACTCGCAAGAAAGAGGGAGAGGGACTCGTTACAAAGGTGTGTAGTGACAGGACAAGGGGCAAGGGCTTCAAACTGAGCATGGGATTAGATCAGATATGAGGGAAAAAACTCTTCCCTATGAGGGTGGGAGGCCCTGGCTCAGGTTGCCCAGAGAAGCTGTGGCTGGCCCTGTATTCCTGGAAATGCTCAAGGCCAGGTTGGACAAGGTTTGGAGAAACCTGGTCAAGTGGAAGGTGTCCCTGCCCATGGCAGGGGTTGGAATTAGATGATTTTAAGGTCCCTTCCATTCCAAACCATTCAGTGAGTTTATAACTTTATTTTGAAAAGTCCCAAACCAAATACTTTTATTTACACCTAGTAGGCCCATAATCAACAAGCAAGCATATAGATTACTATGACAGCATCTCACAGAGTTTGGTTATACAAAAAGTTCAGATATATATTTCAAATTCATGCAGCACTTACAGCTCATGCAGATGCATCTGAGTTAGTTATAAATGAGCTTAGCAAGGGTCATTGCAGATTCATTGCTACAGAAAACAGGGAAGAATTGCTGCCTGCTTATTTATAAAGGGTTCTGGATGGCTTTTAAAATCTATGCCAATGGAAGACACATAGAGAAGCTTTCTTCAATTGTTTCTTATGCCAATGGCATGTTCTTCATTGTTTGAATACTCTGCCAGTGCATCATCACTTGAAAATAAATATTCACATTGTATAGCATTGGAAACAATGATAAACAGGCATGTCAACTAATTAATGTAACTTTCACTGGTGAGGTAAAGGCAGCTTAATTAGGAAGCTAATGTACTTCTTCACCTTGAAGATTATGATTCGCTTCTAGTATTATCCTCAAATTAAAAGTTCATATAAATTAGTATCAGCTCAGCTCTTTCTCATTGTACTACAAATTGTCCTAAAGTGTTCCCTTGGGTCTATTTGTGTGGGAAACCATTGACATTATTTTTATTTTTATTTTGCAATAAACCAGCATGGCTGGAAATAGGTTAAAAGAATAAAGAAACCATGATGAAAGCAGGCAACTGAAGATTTCAGGACTACATTAAGAAATAAAGACCTGAGGAGAAAATATCAAGCTGGTACTGAAAACGTGGAGTGCTATAATAAACATTTATGAACATTTTACATCTGCCTTTCAACTATGGACAGACTATTTATAACAGATGCTTATTTGCTATGAACAACAAAAAATGGCATTTGGAAAATCTACACTATTTGTAATTTACTAGGAAGTTTTAGCCTATGATTAATTAGGCTATACCCAAGGGCACTTCATAAAGAGGAAGAAAAGTTGAAAAGACCTCTTAGGAGTGCTTCCAGGAGGACTATGTACACTAGCTTTGACTCCATCTGAATACATAAAAGATGAAAAATCTTTAAAAACAGATTTCATTAGTCCAGACCTGAGTTCCTCAGGTGCCATGTTCATAAGGCTGGTTTGCTTCCAATGCCAGAAAATAATGCCAGAAAATAGCCATTCCATGTGGTCAAAAGATGCAAAGATTTTGTGTCTGTCTGCCAAAATAGTTCCACATATGGACTGCTGCACATTATCACTAGAAATGAGTAATCCCTGATAAGGGAAGGACCAGAAATAGCAGTGGAACTGTGTCAGCTGAAGGTTTATGCTGAAGAACTGTAATCACCAAAAGACTGCATGTAGACTAATGACAGGCTTTTGAACCTAGACTAACTTTGTCATAATCAGAACAGGAACAGGTTACATTTTACTCATCATGTAATTATATTTTGTACAAGACAAAACTGAATGAGAAATGAGCTACTTGTTAACTGTGTTGTGTGTAGCAGGGAGCACAAACTTCACCCTTCTGTGGCTTGGAAATGCTGCTGCTGATGCTGCTGGGGACCAGCAGAAATGGACATTTTGGGCACTGCAGAAATCAAAGTGTTCCTCGAGGTGGGTTATAACTCCTGGGAATAAGGTGCAGTGTTATACATTTCACTGAGTTGTGGAACACTGCAACTTTTAATGAGGAGATGGCTGAGGTCCCTGAGTGTGAAACAACTGCCCTGCAAAGGGTGACTGTCCTTGGGCAGCACAGAGGTAACTGCTGCTCACTGTGGAGACACTGGCCACCTGTAAAGACTGTGAGAGGTGCACAAAGCTTTTCTGCTTGGGAGAACCCCAAACCTCTCACAGGTGCAGTAATGATGTACCACAGACATTGAGGAAGCAGGCACCTCAGCAGTTTGGTGTCATGACTTCTAGCAAGTACAAGGGCTTGGTACTGAAGAGTATCTCATTTCAAATGTTTACAGTCAGTGATGGAGCTGCTGTTTGCACTTCAACTCATCAATGAAACGAAATCTTATTTATATGATTTAATAATTAGATGCATTTAATTATTAATGTAAATATAATGCCAGGAAAATATAAATAATTAATGATATACTTATAAATAATTTCTGTTAGTGAAATAGATTGAGAAATGATTTGTTCTTAATACTATACTTATAAATATTTAAAATCAAGTCCCAACAATGTAGTTTACAGACACTAAGAACCCTAATGCCATTAAGCCACTTATACAGTGTCGGATATAGTTATTAAAGTTGAAGATAAACTAATAATTTGCAGGACTTAAGCTTTTATTTACTGCCAGGAAGTTTGAAATTATTTTAAATCTGACTTTTGACATTGTTTTATAAATAAGACTGTTTTATAAATAAGATGTAATTATTTCTAAAAAACCTCTTTCCTTGAATCAGAGTATTTGAACACAGATGAACCAGGCAATGCTTGAAGCCATAGCAACTGATTTTGAGTTTATGTTTGGTAGCTGATATGACATGCAACTGAAACCTGAAGCTGGATCTTTATGTTTAGCTAAGGTACCATTAGTGGGATGTAAATTGAGGGTAAACGTGACTTTTTGGTATATAATCCCAAGCCACCTAAGGTAAATGTCACCAGCATAAATTATGACATCCTTGGGACTGCCCTGATTTACTCTTACTTGTAATGGTGACAGAGCCCATTCTGACAGCCACCATCATTTACACCCAGGGATGTATTTGACTTTCTGACTTCATATTGACTTAAGTGGAAAAATAAATTGGAATCCCTGTAGTAAGAAACACAAAAAGCTGTTGGGGTCAGTTGGATCAAGATCCCCCTATGTGTCAAAACTGCTACAAAGCAGTTGTGAACCAGGCCTAACTTACAGCCAAAACCAGTTCTCTTCCTTCTGCATCTTTAGGGTTTCATAACAGAAATATATTACTTTTGAGAAGAAGTTTATACTTTATCAGAGAAAATAAATGCCTTCAAAAGAATTTTCCAGCAATCTTTTCATTGTAACCCCTGGATTTGACAGGTTACTCAGAAACACTACATGAGACTAATATATTCTGATCAATTTGGAACCCTTTGGATATTTGTTTTTAATGTGATACAGTTAAAATTATATAAAATTCTTTACAATTTATATTAGTTTAATTTCTGTTGTTTCTATAGGTCACTTCCATGATAAATGGGATCTTTTTAAAATGACCAGGTGGTAGAACAAAATATCACACTGATTACTTTGCAATATTGATGAGCATGAAAAACTTGATCATCATGTTAGTTTAATTGGGCAATCATAAAAATATTTTTATTACAATTCCAGAATTTCCAAGCCACAGAAGGGTGAGGTTCATGCTCCCTGGTAAACATGACGACAGTAAACAAGTAGCTCATTTCTCATTCAGTTTTGTCTTGTACAAAATATAATTACATGATGAGTAAAATGTAACCTGTTCCTGTTCTGATTATGACAAAGTTAGTCTGGGTTCAAAAGCCTGTCATCTAAATGGCAGTGTTTTCTCTTGACTGAAGTATTATTTTGTGCTGGCTGCTGGCAGTGGGAGAGCACTACCATTGCACCACTTTGGGGGCTGCGTGTCACATCAGTGTCAACATTTACCCCTTGGGGGATCCTGCACTTAATTCTTAGCAGAAAAACTAAGAAACTGGGAAAACAGCAAGTTATTTTGAATTGCAAGCATGAAAGTGCATTTTAAACAGAAAATAGTCTCATCGTTTCTTTTTAGGTTATTAATGCCTCTGAAGTACATCATGGTAAGATGTCACAGGGTAGTTTGGTTGGGTTTTTTTTTTGATTGGTTAGCGCTTATTTTTGTTTGTTTGGTTAGTTTTTTTTTGGTTTTTTTTTTTTGGTGAGACCACATTAAAGAATACCTTTGACAGTTTTCAAGAGTTAGATTCATGTATTCTAGCCAGCTCCCCCAAGAAGATGCATAAATGCCGTAACATCAAGCAGCAACACAGAATATCCCACCTGAAATAGTTGTGGCTCACCTGCTCTCTATGCAATAGAAATGAAATCTTTCCTGTGTGACTGTTTGGGTCTCCCTTACCAGTCACAGTGGGCAGATGAGGACTAAGGCATTTATGATAAAAAATGAGGTTCATTATACTAAGGGATTTTAAATGCATCTGTTTTATCCAGCAATACATTTACAGTATTTTGGCACACTGTTTTCTCAGCACATTATAATAATTTAAGATAATTTAGCAATTGCTTATTGAGGGACTCTTTTTATCTTTATGAAATTTAACAGCTCTTCCCATGCTCTGAGAGACTTTTTTCCCTCCTTTTTCTCACTCCTTTAATTGTTTTTTCCTGTCCTTGGTCAGTGGCCTTTTACAAATACAAACTTCACCAAAGCCAGTTTAAGCTATAATGGTAACACAAGTATTATGAACCAAAAATGCAGTGAAAGACTTTCAATATAACTGAAAAGAAGCATATAGCAAAATAAAGAAGATTGAAAGAAAAAGTGTTCCAGCTTTCCCTGTCCCTGCAAACATACTTTAATCTGTTCCAATGTACACATAGAAAAATCTTCATTAATTTCTCATCTTTTTCTCCCATCTCTACCATTTTCAGTTCCACTCTGCTATTAAGATTAGATTCTTAATGATATTCAGAAATGTGCCCTACAGCCAGCTCTGTTTTCCTCAAATAAGAGAAATGCTTTCTGTGTAGTTTACTGGCTGCACTTTCTGAGCCACCACAGTGCCCATGGAAGCATTTTCTATTTATAACAAACAGGTCCCTTCCTTCAGAAGTGCAGTAGAAGCACTTGATTTTGTTTCTATTTCCTTGGAAAGCCCATCTCCTTTGCTGAGTGTCATCATCTATTGGATTCCATCACCCCTGATCTTTCTCCTGCCCTGCCTTGAGTCCCATTCCACCTTCTTAACTCATGAACTCTACCAAAGATTTGAGAACATTTACAAGCCATGCTGGATAAATAGAGAGATAAACAGATTTTTGCTTTGAAAAATGCACAAATCCCTAGATATTTCAGTGGCAGGTAAGTGAACACTTCAGGATATATCCAGAAAACTTGGACAGCAGTGGTAAATATTATAAACCCTGTTTACCATTATTTAACCCTTAACAAAATGAATCTTTCTCTCCACTGTATGAGCACTGCCCAGGTAATAAATTCTTCTGAAGCCTCTTTTGGGAAGAGAATACATCTAGCAACAACGAGCAACCAGGCTGTCTCAAACACAGTGTCCCCCTGAATTTGAACATCCAGGTACAGAAAACCAGTCGCTTTTAATTTCAAACTAGATCTTTACAGTCATTAATGCAGCTGCATAACATAATACTATAGTGCGAAGTCAAAAATCACTGTCTGAATACCTAATTCTGACTCAGTAGCATCAGTATTCTGGAACCACTCCATTCTAGGATACATCGGTCCTAACATCAGTCCATAGTCTGACAAGTTCCAAATTTGATGTGAGCTCCTATTTCACAGCAGAAATTTTCATGTAACCTAGAATGTAGGTTTAAGTCAATATATTTGCTGCTAACAAGGTACCATATTTGCTTTACAGATTTTTCTTTTTCTGAGTCCTAGGAAAAGCTTTGAGCTAAGCAAGAGAAAAACAGCATTATGCCACAGTATGAGTGTTTAAAAGGGTATTATTCTAGAAGCAACACATGGATGTAACTAGGAAAATTCTCCTGGGTAAACAAAATATCTGAAAAATGTCAAAACCTCTTTAGGAATACTCTTTATGACTTTAATAAAAGTATCTGGCCATGTATCATTTTGTTTGTGTATAACAGCCTCTCATACAGCCTAAAATAGGAATATAAACTCTTGATTCTTGGAAATATCTGTCTAGTTTTCAAATACCTACTGATTCCATATGTAATCTGAAACAATTTACAACTGAGATTTGACCTCTGACAATTGATCCTCTTTCCAGCTGCACCATCTGTAGGTTAGGAATTTTACTGATAAAATTCTCCCCCACACTCATTGATATCTTCAGGGTACAATTATATTTTGTGAGATTTTGAAATTCTTTAAAGCTGTAGGATTACATTGGAACCACACTGAATAAGCAGTTACTTTAGATTAATTTTACCAACTGCTGATCCACTCCAATTTCTGTATTTTAAGAGGCCCAAACACTGTTCAGAGGGATGTTTTGAAAAAAAAATATTCTGCTGGTAAAATTATGTAACAATAAAAAGCTTTGAAGTTAAAAGTCGCTTAATAAATATATTCCATGCTGTGCATGCTTCTTTTACATAAGTATTTAGGAATGTATTTTAGAAAAGTCTTCTAATTGCTAGGGCAACCACCAAAACTATTTTATTAGCATTAAGGCAAACAGCATGAGCAATATGATTCTCTTTACTAACTCTGTCCTGATTTTCAGTCATTTTGATATGGGAGTAATTACTTTCTTCTCTCACTTCACCAGCAAAGGAGCTGTTTTGTAGGCATAGCTTTACATAGGAGTTAAAGAGGGGAAGGTAACACCCAACTGGCATTTTGTGTTACCTACCCCTTGTTCCTCTGGTAGCCATGACCAGTCCTTTGAGTCAATATTGCTCTGGATCTCCAAGGACAACCCAAAGCAATAAGGGTCAAAGGATGTATTTTTCACATTATCAAACCATGCAAAAATTTATATTCATTTGGACCTTCAGACTGCACTGGTGCCATTGCAATATTTGAGATGAAACACAATTCCTGATACCTGCCAAGCTGTACTTTTGCAAGGCTGCTGGCAGTGCTGGCCAAAGGCCACAGCACAAAGGCCACTGGTTAAGCAAGATCTGTAAATCTTCCACTTATTCAAAGAATAAGAATTAAGGAATTAGAACAAACTACGTCTATTAAAATGTATCTGTGATTAAAAATGTGAGAAGAAATCTCTTTATAGAAAACAACTGGTAAGACGGCGTAAGAAGAGCATGTAGGCATAAATCACCAGATGACAAAACTCTTCATGAAACATGCTCAGTTAAGAAGGGCCCATCAGCATACTAAGTGCATATTTTCACTGTTGTTTCAGTTGGAAATCATGAATCTCAGCTTGATTTTCTACTCTCTGTTTCTAGTTGAAAAATGGTAGAGGAGACAAAGTTTAAATGCAGAACACTAAAGCCATGGATTATGTGACCGGTAAAACTGAGTGTGGTCTTATTTTGGTAATTTATTAATACAACTCATTTAAGTTTGGAGCTCCTGTGACAAGGTGTTTGACTACTAAAAATCAGATACCTACTGAAAATTATAATGTAGCATTTATTTATGATATATTGATGAATTTTTAATATGGATCTGACTATAAAAAAATTTAAAAAGCCATAATTTTAAAGACAAAGGTTGTAGATGACACAGATGGAATGGAAGATACTTCTTTTTCTGACTTAGACTTCAGTCAGTAATGACACTGAATGTGAGTCTTCCACATTTTTAAGAATTGCTTAAAGCTCACCCATAAATTTTTGCTTGCAGGAACTACACATTAGCTAATTTGCTAGAGTAGATACTTGGTTTTAATTGTGGTGAAATTGCAGCATAGTTGAAAATGCTACTTAACTCCCAAAGGTGTGAATTTTGATTATATAATGTTTCCTTAGAAGTTTGTTTTGCACTAAAAGCTGAAGACAACTACATTTTAATTCAACAGTACATTTAAAACTGTTTATCGTTCAGTGTATAAAGGGAATGAAAAGTAGCACATCAGTTTTAGAATGACATAAATGTCATTATGACCTTCATGGATTTTCATATAGTCTAAGTAATCCCTATAAACCAAACTGATTCAAATGCACATCTTCAATCATTTCACTGCTGTTTTGCCTTCTGCTGCAGTTTTATAAAACTCTAATACATCTGTTAAAAGAAAGAAAAAAAAAACCAAAAAACACAAAACAAATCAACAAACCACCCTTGAAAAAACCAGTTGATGCTGTTAAAGCTGTAAAGCTAAAAATCAGAGAACTTGTCAAGGAGACCTGCTCAGATACTGACAGGCAGCAGTATTCCGGGCTTCTGTTGTTTTAATTATATTGTATCCTTGCTTTTTGCACCACTTTAGTTAAGGTTGTGTCAGCACTTCTGTTATAAATCCCTGTTCCCTGGGGCTTTATAACTCATTGTTAGAAATTCCCTGAAGGCTGCATCTTGGCATGCAAGATTTCATCCGACAAGTGGAAACTTATCTCTCTATGTATAAATAAGGGTTTGGAGACGTAGAGAGTTTTCATATAAGGGTTAAATCAGACCATTTCAAAAAGCAAAGGAAGACAAGTTTTGTAATTTCATATATTTTTCTCTTTTATGAACAGAAAGCCAAAATAGCTTCCTCTTAATTAAACTTCTGCATCTGTCAATTCTTTTATTTTTTGAAGGAAAATATAGAAGTAAATAAACAGGTAAGTTGACTCATAATGCGATTTTCTACACACATGGTCTATGTTTTGCTATGAAAATGTCAAACATATGTTCTATCTATATATAGTGCACTCTGCTAATAAAAAAGAAGTTCTGATCAAATTTATAGTGCCAGATTTTGGAGCTGGGAGAAGCTATGTGTCAGATGAAAATTAGGATTTTCAAAGTCTCAAAAATGTGCACAATACTAAGTCTAAGCTGAAAAATAAGGAGGAGAGATTTCTAGCACACCTGATTCAAAGTGATGGTTAAAAAAAAAAAGGATGAAAAGCCCACATACAGTAGCTTTAGTCTGAGCAACAATACAGCAGGAGGTACAGTGGGACTAGATTCTGCAGGTATTGTCAATCACAATCTATGGAATGTGCTTATGGAGCTGACTGTGCATTGCAGACTCTTTCACCATGTGTTTTCAGCTGCAGATACTCCTACCACTTAGTTTAAAAATTAGAGCAGAAAAATTACTTAGAAAATAATCAGCATTCACTCATCTGGGTGCTGCAAGCCCAATCTTACACTGCAGTTCAGACTAGCAAATGAATGTTATAAAATATACTGGTAACACAAACATACAGTAATATAGTATTTAATGAACATTTACAGCTCAAATTAAATTTTAAACTGGCAGTCAAAATATGCTTTATTATTTGCTAAAGCTATCAGCATTTTCTCAGTTTGTAAGCAGACACATCAGAGCCTTATGCTTATATGATATATAAGGAAGGGAAACTCATAAAACTTCACAGTCAACCTCTCTTTTGCATCACACTGTATAATTTTGACTATTAATATTTTTTAAATGAAATTAACATTTTATTGCTAACAAAATGGAGCTATTGAAAAAGAGATGAATCTTTCATCCTTCTCCAGGACAAAACACTCCAGAGAGAGCTCAGGAAACCTTTCACCATCCTTTCCTCCATGTAGGTTATACCCTGTTGATAAAATGTTTGCTCCTATACTTAAATATGCCAAAAAGCAAATGTAAAAATATGGTTTTAAAACCACATATCTGTTTGAGTGGAATAAAGCTGGCAAGCTTGCTTTTTTTGGTTTTTAAGTGATTCAGTTTGATCTAAATTAGTTTCAAAGCTCTACTCAGTACTAGTACTCAGCCTCTATGTTCAGCACTCCATGCACAGGCTAAGGAAGGATTAAAATGAAAGCTCTGCTCTCCTATTCACAGTTCATGTTCTCCAGCTGTTCCTGACACCATTTTACTGCTCATTTCACAGGTTTACTGTGAGCTGTGCAAGATCCACCTTTGCAATTAACAACACAGTGACAACAGTGACAATAGAGTGACCATCTTTGTGTCCTTAAGTCAGACAAGAAGTAGTAGAAAATATTATTTTATAAGGGGAAAAAACTAATTAATAGAAAAAGCTAATGATAAGAATTATAATTACTATTCACTACAGATGCAATTATAATGAGATAACTTCCAATTACAGCAGCAGTGGTGAAGTAGAAGAATAATGACAATTACTTCTTCTCTTTGCTGCCTGAAGACTGTTATTATTTAATATCCTGTGGGGCAAGACAGCATGGGTAACCATGAAATCTGAAACAAGTATAAGAAAGGACAAATACATTAATTTCCTAGGTGTTTGAGAGATGTTTTTCCTGGTGGCTGACTGTCAATCAGCCAGCATCACTCCAAATAATATTTGAAACTTGGTTCCCCATTACACCTTGCAAACTCTTGTTTCATTTGCTATTGACCTTATCTACATCTTAATGTGCAATGCACAAAACTCTCTACCATTTGCCTTGTTTACACAGCTTCTAATATATGAAAGCCAGCCTGAATCTGCAACAAAAGCAAGAAAAAGGAATGTCATCTTCAACAGGGAAATAAGGAGGTGCAATGCTTCTATTGTGCAGAAACTCACAAGGACCTTCTATACCTTCAGAAATAGATAGGAAGATAAGCTTGCTATTGTTAGAGGTAGCCAAGGGTATTTTGGCATTAGGTAAAAATTTTAAGAGTAATATATTCCTAGGGAAGATATCACATACAGACTGCAAATTCTGACAAATGCTAAATTTACACTTTAAATGTCAACTTTTGAGTGGCATATTCCAGACAACATCCAGCCTTTGGGGATCAATGAAATGGCCAAGCAATAGACAGCTCTCTTTCCTGAGCTACAGGATGTACAGCAGAGATGCTATGTGTAGATGGGGAACACTGAATTTTTAGCACATTTCGGTATCCCCAGTTGTGGTGAATAGCAGCCCTGTTCTGGAAATGGATGCCACCATCTTTCCCTGGAGGATGTACATGCCTACCTCCTCGTGCGTATGGCAGGGTGGGTGACAGATGGTGGGCTCGGGAGGATTACAGCTCCCCTAGAACAAAACCAGATTGGGCGTGGACAGAACTGACTGAAATGTTTTAGTGCCATCTGCCAATGGAGAGGAGAAACCGACTGGTCTACCTCTGCCAGCCTTTTGCAGTTCCCCTACCGTCCCTCGTCCACCTGCAGAGACACTGAACCTTCTCCCTGCTTTCACTCTGTCCCACTGCATGAGCACAGCTCTCACACCACAACCCCATGGTCTGCAATCCTAATCTTGCAGCTGGAGCTTAATGGTCAGCATCGATGTTATCAAAACACAGCCTTCAATTTGTCCTCACCAATTCTTCCTGCACATGTGAAATGTGAGTGGGGTTTTAGGGTGCTGGCAGTGAATATAGGCTCAGGACAGAGCATGGGAGCTGCTACACTAACACTGCACTACTAAATAGTGACATATCAGTGCCACAGAGGGACATCAATGGATCAGTCAGGGTGCCAGGCTATATCATTACAATCTATGCCACTGGAGGCTTTTGCTACCTGAATGTGTATTCCAAGAACACAAGGAGAAGAATTACATTTTTTTTTGTAAAGAAAAAACAATAAAGAATTTGGGTATTTCTAAGTAGGAAAAAGAGGCACATAAATACACATAAGGAGGAGGTGAATTTGCAGAGAAATTTGAGTGTTTTAATAGATCTGCCACCATAAATGTAACTATTCATGTAAATAAAAAGGAACTGGTAAAGAAGACCTCAGAATGCATTTGGATTTTGGACTTCTTACAGCACTCTGCCACTGTATAAAGGTGTGCCTGCCAAAGCTGTGCACATCACACATGGTCAGAACTCATCCCTATACAGGCCACCAATTGCTGGCATCAGTGCTTGGCACCAGTCAACATTGGATGGGAACTGACTGGCACTGTTTGTTATCTTACTCTAAAACTTTCATACCTTCTCTGTGAGTTCTCACAGGCAGCTCCTCGCAGCACTGACTCCTTTTCTCTTTCTTCTGCACAGCCAGCTGACTTCTTCCTGTCCCTAGCAGCACATGCTAACCCTCACTGTCCCTTGTACAACTGCCTGATCCTTACGCCCCACAGCACAACAAACAGACTCCAGCTCTCCCCTCAACCAGCTCACCCACTCTTTTATAACACCCATCTTATTGGACACAGCTGTGACCTATTAAGGGCAAGGCTGGTCCTTCTCTTTGGTTCTTAGCACAGCTGCAACTCCTCAGGGGTGAGATTGCCTCAGCACTGTCTCTGTTCTCTCACAATCCATCCTCCCACAACACATGATTCCATCTACATGTTCAGGACCATATATGCCCAAGCTAGTAAAGGAAAAGTGTGTGCACTCTGGGCCCACAGGCAGGATATGGGCAGAATAGGAAACATCAACACTGGTCTGCAATTCACAGGAAAGAATCACCTGAATTGCTATATTTATTTTGTGAAAAAGTCTGATGACACTACTGTGGATTTTTTTAGCATAATGCACACAATGGGTAGGTGGTAAACAAAATTACTGTTCCATTGCCTTCCTGTGACTATGGTCTAAATCGGTGGGAATACTCCACCTTGCTAAAGCTCCACATGCTGCCATGCTCTGGGAATGGCATGGATCACTCTCCTTTGAACTGGAATGTCACCAGTTCAGCCAGCAGAGCACTGTGGTACTGCACTAATCCCAGCATAGCATTATTCTGACACAAGTACGCAATAAATTAAATGAACTGCATTATGTACATGCAACATCTGTGCCTGCCTAGACATGACTTTACCTGATTGAAAGTGAGCTCTGGGATCAAATTCCACAAATGGTTGAATCTTTACATCTCACCATGTGTTAAGTGTGTCCAGATGGCAGGTGATACACTACTGTTAACAATCCACTTTCCCTTCCCTGAAGTGTCTTTGTAGCACATTGCTGATGTTATTGTAAAGATAGAGGTGATTGAATATGCAAAATATTTTAAAATAATCCTTGTGAGAAAAATGGAACACATTCATGTGCTTTAAATAGAAACATACACACACGGTGTATTTTGCAATGCTGTCAACACAGTCATTGTCCAGTTACAGAAAGAAAAAGTCAGAGATAAACAGAGTTATAATAGGAGCATACTGATTTGAACACTTTGTGTTGGCACTTACACTTACTCAAAGCCATTCTTTTAGCAGCCTGCAGAAACAGATCCCAGACTTTTCAGCCAGGTTTGGAGATGCTCCCCTCAGAAAAGTGGTGCACATTAGAAATTATTTGTCATAAAACTCAAAGTTTTTTCATCCTTCAGCACAGATGTCATTTCAGTGTAAATGCAAGTAAAAATTATTGCCCCCACTGCATTTCCACTGGGTAGCTCAGGTACCACAGGTCAGTTATTAAGGATCCTGGGATGGCTATTTAATCACTAACACAAATATGTTTAGTATAGGTGTTTCGGTGACTGTGAAAGACTGGAAAATCTGTAGGGTTCATTGCCCTTTAAACTCACACTTCTGCACGATGTGAACCAGTGGCCTAATGCTGGGCTGCAGTACCAAAGATTACAGGGTCAGGATCTCCTTGGGATTCTTTTCTTACTCTGTCTCTATCCACATACATTTTCTCATTTCAGCTTCTGGAAAATAAGTGCATTTAGGAGGAAATAGAGCAGTTTTTTTACAGAAGTTAATTTAGTTGCTTAGTGTAGGTCTGCAAAAGGAAACAAACAAACACAAAAATTAGCACATGAGTAGTTGGGGAATGCTTCACGTTTTTGAGCTTGTATATTTTTTCTAAAACAGACCTATGTGGTGAAAATTTAAAACTGCAATTTATACCCATTCATTTGATTATTCAGAATATGTGTAATCCCTGCTTTTCCATTTTATAATCCTCTCAGATTTTCCCGGATATTCCAACAAGGTAAAAATGAAACACAGTGTATCAAAAACACTTAATATCCATAAACTGGCAGCTGGAAATCCTCTGTCCTCCAGCCATGGAAAGGGGCAGAGGTGATTAGGGAAGACCCACTGATTCCTGAGCTGCCTAGTGTTTATTTTCTTATGCCTTTCTGGGCAATTGCCCAAAAGCCTGTGCCTTGGTGGGTTCTTTGATCAGACAAGTGTACAGTCCAGAGTCCAGGCAACTGATGGTACCTAGGAAAGCATTCCTCTAACAGCACTGGCAGTATGAATCAGGAAGGATTCATGACTTGACCAAAGCAAGAGGAGGAGAGTTGTGAACCTGCTGCAGTGTCCCATGGCACAGCCAGGCAGCCACACTCCATCCCTCCACCTGCAGCTACATTTGCTCCATTTCTCCTCTGCATCTGCTGTTCCATCACCTGCATTATTACTGCTGCAGGAACTGCTTACACAACAACAACATACAACAACCTTTTCCTTCATTTTCTCTTTTTTAACTCTACACCATTCCCACTGTTCCTAACATGAGACAAGTTCCTCACCTCACTCTGTTCCTGGGAGTTCAGCATTTCCAGGTGCTGCCCTTCCCCTTAGGGTTACTCCCTGGCTGCACTTGCCAGTGTTTTGTGCACTTGTCCCCTCAATGCCACGTTCTAGAGACAAACATCACAGCCCTAATCAATAGCTATCCTCAGGGAGCCTTTTGTAGAATTGTGTTTAGAAAAAGTATGTGGAACTTAACCTTAGATCTCAACAAGGAGGCACGGCTCTCAAGTTTTATTGATTGAAAAAATAATATAAAGCCACATGAAAATCTAGGTTGTAGGGCAAAGGGAGAGTTTTGCAAAAATCAGGCAAAAGAAAAAGTTTTTATTAATTTTGTGTATCTCTATACAATGGTAAGCTGATAGAAATTGTGTTTCATATCGCAAAAATAGGTATAAGCCATGATAGTATTTGATAATGATTGAAAGAATTTCTGTCTTCTCAATCCTGAGTATTCTGCTCATTGGGCATAAAAAGAAGTCTACGTATCTACCCCAAAGCAATGCCAGCATGATAGGCAAGTAGACCTTAACACCCACAGCTGAGCAGCTCCTGTCAAACCCTTCAGATACACCATAAACAAAGGGATTTCAGTAACCCACTGCCTACTTGGGCTGAGGTCACAACACTCAGGAGATTTTTTTTTAAGCTTTGTTTGTTGGTTTGTGTTTTGTTTGTTTGTCTCTGTTCCAGACTACACTATGGTTTGTGAAATGCTTCCTATTATGGGGAGTCAAGGTTCTCTCAGTAAAATGGTTGCAGAAGTTTCTTGAGAATATAGGTCAGAATTGTTATATAAGTACTAAACAATGACTTGAACCAGGAGAATGAATAACAGTCTCTAAGTACCATTCACACCAGTGTACCACAAATTGTCATTTCAATCATTATTGCAATTATTCCTGTAACAGCTCTGGAAAGCTGGAAAGAATAATTAGTCCTTAGTAACCATTAAGGAGGGGAAAAAAGTGAGAAAAAAGAAAATTAGGCTTGCATCATTTAAATGAAAAGCTCATGTCTAAGTATGAAACAAGAAAAAAATTAAAAATACACATTGTTTTATGTATATGCAATATAGAACTATATCACTTCCAAACTGAAATATGCATGAAATATTGAAAGATCAGTGTGGAAACTAAAATATCAAAGCTAATTAAGAAAATTAACAATTTGGTATTTTACTGAAAATGCATGTAATTAGAATTACAACAGCACGATATGTGCTTGGAGAAAATTGAAATACAAAACCAGTGTGTGAGTTCTGCACAGAACGGGAAAATTGGCTGTGAGGGAAGAGAAACCAAGTTTACTTTATGATCTTTCCTGAGAGGGGAGGGATGACAAGTGTGCTTCCTTGGCTTTTCTGCTTGTTTTCCTCTACTCTGTGGTACACTGTCAAATCTGAAACGGCCTTAGAATTCAACCAGTCCCTCACTTGGGATAAACAAATGAAATATGTGAAAGAGGATTATTGTGATCATCACCAGAATGATTTTTCCACAAGAAATTATATAAAAAATTTTTTCTTCTGTACTTTCATATTATTCTCCTTTTGCAAACATACAGATACTATCAAGTAGATGCTCGTAGGCATGTGTGAGGTATGTAAATGTATTTATTCTGTTACCAAAATATACATTTTAATCTCTGCTCTGTCTAGCTTATTCATTTCAATTCAAAGAGGAAAATAATTCCTTTCATAACTGTGAGGGACAAACTGTGTTGGAAAATACCACTTTACCTTTTCATCCTGGCACTTGACAAGGGTCTTCCAGCCCCTGGTGATGCTGAAGTGCTGCCACATTTGGGCAGCGAACATTTGTTTCCTTTCAAAAGAACTGATTTAATTCCCAGCAGATCTTGCTGAAGCCCAAAGGACAGTGAAGCAGCAGCTGATGTGAACCTGCCTCCATGGTCTCTGTGCTGACCGCCTAGAATGTTCTCATGCCATTTTCAACTTGAGTGTTCTATCAATCTTTTTCTGCTCTATTGAGAAATAATAGTCCTACCTTTAAAAGGTTGGCCCTTGGCCTGGAAAGAAGGGTGGTGTACCACAATAATTATGGACATTTTTTCCAGGAGGGTTGGTTTATCTGTGTGTTTTCATGCTTTGGAGTAGTGACAAACAGCATTTTTTGTTCCAAAGTAAGATGGCTACCCTGTAGTAGAATCAGTTTAAAGAAGATTTTTGTCATTGAACTGGAAAAGAAAAAGATAGGCTTGTCACTTTCCCTTTTTTTTTTTTTTTTTTTTTTTTTTTTTTTTTTTTTTTTTTTTGGTGAAGGAGAAGTATGTTAAAGATTTCAACAGTGATATTCTTAGACAACTTCAATTTCACATGAAAGCATGTTTCTGCCTCCTCTGCCTCTCCTGTACTATATTGATAGGTCTTTGGTTGTGCCTACTGTTGTGAAGAAAATTAGCTCTTTCTCATTTCCACTTCAAAACACTGCCTGGCAGAACCATCCTCTACCTTACCTCAAATGCATGTACTTTAGAAAGTGCCTTGGAGGAAGATTCTGGTAAAAGTATGAATACAGTACATGATTTCAGGAAGGAATAAAATCATATCTGCATATACATGTGTATATTAATTCACACACACAAGTGCAATAAATATTTAGCATATGTGCAAATATACTCATAAATATGCGTGTGTACATTTCTAAATATGCAAACACATGTATTAATATACAACTAAACATACAAACCTCAATGCAATGTACAGATAGCCAATCTAATTTTCAATTAACTTGCAATCAGAAGCTTGAGTACTTTGTGTGCTCACACCCACACGAACATTTGTCCTTTTCAGCCAAAACCACAAAGATTTTATAGAGATGACTGTAAAAATAATAAAATTTAAATTAAACAATTATTAGGATCATCATCAAATTGAAGGATGGGAGGATAAGTACACTGCACATGCTTTGAAGACTCCTTTTCCTTTGCCACTGAGGACATCTGCTCTTTACCCAAATGCCAATGATTTGAGGAGGTATGGAAAATTGTGCACAAGGTACTCCCATGTGTTGAACTGAATATTTCCTATATGGCAAGTCCCAGTGGTCAGAAAACAAAGTGATTCCATGATTTATTAGCATTCAAAAAACTACACAGATTCTCACACTCCTCGTGTTGTGTTTTTTATTCTACACAGAATAGCACATGGTTTTCTGCATACAGATTTATTCATGTGCAAACTGTAGGCTTGTTCAAAGTATATCTTAAGCAGAGACTATGCCTAACTCTTAAATTTATTCAGCAAAAATTATAAAAGAGTAGCAAAATAAATAAAGAAATATGAGGGAAAACAAAGTTCCATGGAAATCTATTTCTAGAAATTACTTTTTACACATCACTTGAGCAGATATCTCTGGAAAGGAAAAAAACTTTCCTATGGAAAAGTAAAACATGGATTAATTTAATTATTAATTTTTCCAATTGAATCTTTGTAGAGCAGTACTATTTGAAATTTTGAATTGAGCTGAAGTATCAGACTCTATGAACTTATAAATCTAAGAGATTCTTTGTGAATGATAACCATTAACAATTAATCCATCACGTTCCTGCTATCAGACAGAACTGGACTGGAGTTTCAGTCAGGAATTCTAGCTTGCTTTCCAATGCCATGTTCTGCTTTTAAAGGGAGCAAGCATAACTTCTAGATCTTAGAGCTCTGATCAGATTTCCTGCACCTCTCTCCACTGCAGATGAAATAAAAACTCTCAGGTAGTGAAATCCCTACAATTTGCTTCTGAACTCTTACTTTCAAGCAATGAAACCACATAATTGTCTACTAGGCTTTAAATTATCCAGTCTTTTTCTGTTAATGTCTGCATGGAAAAGAATCCCAGTACAGAGTGGACTTCTAAGTAATTTCTGGTTTTCCAATGATTAACTGGGTAATCAGAGTTTGAATAATCCCAGTCTTTTCATTTGTGACTGAAAGCATTCTGAATTGCCTTCTCATTGCTGTGGCTTACCTGTTTGTGTAAAGTGTCTGGCGGTGCTGCATAATGTGTGATCATTTTTGGAAGTTTGAGTGTTTTGGTGAGGAGCAGTTTGGATAATTGTACTGCAAAACCACTGGATTCAAAGGCTAAGTTGGGGGAAGTGTGGTGTGTGTTTACTGTCACCTGAATGCTCAGTGTACCTCCCTGGCAAAGAACTCACTTTGTATCTCAGCCAATTAAATTGCACTAATCTTTGTCTTTTACACCATTCTGTTACTATTTAGTTTTAAATAGTTTTATAAACCTCATTGATTGATTAGGAGGGATAGAGAATTCCAGGTAGCTGAGACTCTGGCTAGGCACACCCTTCAGTCACACAGCTCTGTGAGATCTTTGGCAGGAACAGCAGATCTGTTCCAGAAGAGATGGTATATGACAATTATCATATGGGCCAGAGCAGAAAGTAAGGTTTGAGTTCACCACTGTACATACTGCAGAAGAGACCTTCATGGGTAAAACTCCCTTACTGCCTGCACATTGGCAAAGAACTTGCATTCAGCAAACATAGGTAAATGAAAATACCAAAGCTGGCATATGTAAAAGGTGATGGATGTGCCTCAAAAGGCCCTTGATAATGCAGATACATAAATATTGTATATTGTAACTAACCTCTTTCATGCAAGCCACCAAGCAAAGTGAAAATGACAATATAAACACATTTCTCAGTATGACCAGCATGATGAGAAGTCTCTTTCGTTTAGATAATTTCATTTCTATTTTCTTTTGGCTTTCATAAAGACCACTCATGTGTGAAAAGAGTGAATCATTTCTACAGATATTTATTGATTTAGGTGGAGACATAGTTATCAGAAAACTCCAGGCCAAAGAAATTAAAAGAAGATGCTGTGTGAGTATTTCCCAGGGCTAATTTAACCCTGTAGAGCAATGGCCCTGTCATACCTGCAAGAACAGATAACCAGAGGATGCTGAGAACAGCCAGAATCAGCCCAGGGCCAGCAGCCCACGCTGGCATCACCCAGGGCTGTGACTCAAACCGGAGCCGAGAGCAGCAGCTCCTCCTTGCAGATGAAGAACCCAGGAACACACATTTCTATCTCAGGAGGCAAAGAGCAGCCAGAGGTGCTGTGAGGACAGAAGCAGCACCTGTGGCCCTGAGCACAGCACGGGGATTGCCCCACAGGCTGGCTGGGCAGGGAATGCAGAGCCAAGAGGTGATGGTTGTGTGGGTGCTTGTGTGCTATTAATTATAACAACTTGCTTCCACTTAGCACCAACAGCTGCACCTCCTCCCAGCTTGAGTCCCTATTAAGGAATAATCATTTACATCATGTTTACTCCTGACTACTTCATGAATGGACCTCAGAATTTCAGCTCATGCTGAACTATGAGCAGCAACTATGCTGCTCATAGTTCAGGGCAAATAGTTAATTACAAAAAAAATTAAAAAAAAAAGAGGAAGAATTAAAAGAACAGCATGTCTTTCATCCACCTAGGCTTTTGCATATGGACAGGGGAAAGGGAACTTGATTTTTATGACATCGTTGGAATTCCTGAAATTTACAGCAATTTGAAGGGGAAATTATGTAATTTAGATTTTTGAGAAAATGGAAGCCATCTATTTAACACCTTCTTGGGCTAGTAATAGAAGTTTGTGTGCTGGAAACCTTCTTTGAAATGAACCTGAAACAAGTTAGCTGGCAGGTAGGTTTGTGCTGCAAGGGATTCTGACAGCCTGTCAAAGTTCCACTTTTCTCACATTCAATCAACCTCTCTCTTCTAAAGAAAGCAGAAAATATGTCAAAATGACAGCTGCCGAAGCATAGCAGGAGCAGCAGCCAGCTAACTGCTAGGCCTATTACCTTAGGAAAAAATCAGGGAAAACTTGTGTAAATGGCACACACTGAATGGGCTTATAATTTGTCTGGTCAAGTAATGACTCAATTAAAGACTAATTAACCCTTCAGCTACTGTTACTAATGTCTCCGCAACTATTTTTCTTTTATTATTATTATTTTGAGGTTTTGGCTCATATAGCAGCAACAAACTGATTTACAATGGGATTCACTTTGATGCTTCTAATGACTTTCCAAAATTAATTTGCCACAACATTGAGTAGAATTAATTTGAAAGCAAATCCAGCAGTGACAATAATATAATTATATGGGATTTTAAACCGCTATATTATATTGGGTCAATATAATCTTGATGATCTTAAAAGCTGGAAGAAGAAATAACAGTGTTTGTTTGTCTGAGAGCTCAGTTACTGCTAATGGTTCTGCTCAGCAGAACTTTCTATGTGCAGAGAGCACCACACCCTCACCCAACCTGCTCAGATTACTGGAAGAGATCTGGTTGAGATCTCTGTCCCATTTCCTTCACTTTAGCCCTGGTTTTGCCAGCAGTAAGTTCTTTTGGCAATGGCAAAAAAGAACCTGGTCTTAGCCTGGAAGGCTTAAATGTGTGTTCTGCAAGTTTTACTCTGATAACTCCATCTCTACACCTCGGCTAAACCTGACTGGAATCTCAGGACAAAGAAAGGCAATGCTCTGACTGCATGGCTCAATTTCAAAAGTCTTCTGCAAACAACAGAGCTCCTCAAGCTTCTCACAGAAAGGTCATAAAAGCCTTTCTCTGGGAAAATCTTAAGCAACATAAATAGACAGGAGGCTCCTGACTGTAAAGGCGTGTGTGCACACAGAAAGTCTGAGCCAGGGACCAGGCATATGAACGTGGAGCTCCCAAAGATTGAGCTGCAGGGTGGATTTGTCCTAACACCTTTAGCTACAGACTTTACCCTTGATACCTTGTACTTCAAAGTTTGAAAAAGAAATGGCGTTAGGCATTTTTTATGAGTTTGGGAAGCTTTAGATGGACAAGATACAAACACTGAAAAATAATACATCTGAAAACAGCAAAATGGCACTGAGAATTATTTGTTAGAGCTGGAAACAATACATCCCATCTTCCCATTGTGGGAAAGTATGAGTGATATATGTTATTTCCAACCCCCTCTTTAGTAGCTTTTAGTGCCTCTAATTGCACATCTTCTAATGCAAAGTAAAAGCAGACTAAGTCCTACCTCGGAAATCAACTCACACAAAATCCAACCACTTCAATTTATATGGCTTAATCTTTACTCAGCAGATCCTGCTTAAGTTTCGAAGTGCAGAGTGAAGTAAATCTCCTTTTAAAGGCTATAGTCATTCACTTGCTCACTGTGGCTGAGAAACAGCCTTCCAAGTGGGATGGGAATCTCTCCTCTGTTACCCTGAGCTGTTCCATAAGGCTCTGAGAGCAAATTCCCTCTAAGTAATTTCTAAAGGAGAGGTTTCCAGCTGTGAGGCATGTTTGCTTGTGTTATATGAGCACCCTAATTGCTCCACAAAGAGCATTATGTTCTCATACCCAACCTTTGAGAAAAATTACAGTGATGCTGTGGTGATAAAAATGGGAGTGAGCAACAATCCCAAGAAAATCAAATTCGACAAGCCATTCTTGCTGTAGCCAACTGTGCAGTCTTAGTCACAGCCTTTACTTTCACATACCTCATTTATAGAGAACAAAATCTAGGTTCCATGTATGTTACTGCAAACAGCCCCCACACAACCCTTAAACTTGCTTTCCTTAAAACTTCCATCTGCCTTACAATTTGCCTTTTCTTGGGAAAGCAGAAAAACTTTCAATTGGTATCAGACATCCTTCATTATGTCCCATTTTTTTTTCATTAAGAATGCTTGACAAGCTTAAATTCAAACATCAAAATAATAGTTAGCAAAGAAATGGTAAGCTAAAGCACTACACTTTTGTTCTTTGTTTTTAGGAGGCTTCTTTTTCACGTTGTTTGGTGGAAATAAATAAAAAAAAAAAAACAAAACAAAAAACCAAACCAACAAAAACAAAATCCCAAACCAAAGAACTCTCATAATTAAGACCACTGCAGAGTCATGGTAGCCCTGGAGGATGTACCTGTAAGAATTCAGCACTGCTCATTAATTCCAATTCTCAGGCTGTTAAATACAGCTAAGCTCAGTGCAGGATTACAAATTTAGGCAGGGAGAGAAAACCAGGTCCCTGTTCTTTACAAGTGCTCATATTTTTATTTATTTTTAACACACTTCCCTGTATAGACAATAACTCCTGAGCTATTTCAATCTCTCTGACTCAATGCCTGTGTCAATCATGAGCCAAGCATTTCATACACAAAAGTCTTCACTTGATATTAATTCCTGATGTGGTGAAAACACACAGAGGGGATTTTGTAAATAGTTATTTATCAGAATCTGCAATTAACACATCTCCTATTAAAACATGATCATTTGCATTCTTTTCAAAATTGACTATGTAGGTAGAGCTTCACCGACCTGCCTAGAGACTGAAGATGACAATATACAAAATAGACACAGCAGAACAGCAACCAAACTGATTTCAGCTTGGTGAAGCCCTGCCCGGAATGATGTGCCCTAGAGCCATTTACTGGGGGAGAGGAAGATGTGGGAGAAAAAGGGAGCATTTCTGTGTAATCAGAAAGCATCAAAAGATAGGAGAGGATTTATTTAGGATGAAAGAGCTACATGCAGGCACCAGAAAATGAATTGGAACTTGCATGTGACAAGATCAGCCTCTAATTATGATGTATGGAATTATTTCCTCATAGTCTGTGAGGTATTTGGAAAAAGGGCTTCTGCTGGAAGCTCTTGATGACAGCTGGTGCTCCTGGGTGAGAAAAGCAAAATCAGAGGTATGATCCTTCAATTTATCTTAAGAATATACCAATATATGGTTCTAAACACCCTAAAACATACCTGTGCTCTGTCCCTCATTCTTAATTTCAGCTCTGCAGAGCTCCAGCGTGATGCACACAGCTTGATTATAAAGCAGTCTGTCTCTGGATGCTGGAGGTGACACGCTCTCTGCCTAAGGGATTAACCAAGAGGCAAAGTTGATCTGAATATCCGGGGGAAGCAGAGTTCTATTGACTCCGTGAGTCTCAGAATTTCTCATGCATTAAAACAGGAGTTTTATCCAGCAGGAAAATGAGATCAAAATCTCTCAAGGGACCATGGAAACTCCTGCACCTCATTTGAGCATAAATAACATGATAAGCATCACATCCTCCTATAACTGCCTGTATTTAGATTGAAATCAGGAAAAAAAATGTAATTATAGATATATAGATCTAGAGCTTACAATATATGGACATTTTGCTAATATTTTCCAATGAGATATTCTGATCCAGAGCCAACTTAAAAAAAAAAAAAAAAAAAAAAAAGAAAAATTCTATTTTGAATGCCATGTTAAAAATAGTGGCTGAAAGATATACATTTTTTCTTTCACTGTCTTTAGGACTTATCAGCAAAAAAATTACATCAATTTTAAGCAAAGAATGTGACATTATTTAAAAATTGCATTGGAAAATTTTGAATAAATATCTCAAACAAAAAATGTTTAATTAAAAATTAATGATGCACTATATATACTAAAAGATGTTACTCCTCTCTGCCAAAATCTGATTCTAAGTAACCTACGCTTTTAGTCCTACATGTTGTGACAGCAAATTAAATATTTCTCCAAATCTAAAATGCTTAATGAGTTCAATGTAAACATGCAAAATGTTTACTAAACTTACATTCAATGACTTCCATACAAATATACTCAAATATTTCAATATCTTTATCTTAAAATGGTACTTAATTTAGTAGTTTTCTAAAACTGCAAATGTATTTTTCAGGAAGGATGACGCTAAGGTAACCCACATATTGTCTCTTCCAGTTTTTCTTTCCTAGAAAAGATACATACTGTATTTCCTGGTGAAACTGAAGTCTTTCACAACCAAAATAAATTAATTTTAACTGACTTTTTTCCATGCAGTATTTTCAACAATGATCAGCAGAGCACAATAATCTGTGTTATATGTTGTGCTCTGCAACTATAGGCCTGCTCTCAGTGGATATTTAGAAACCTCTCACCAAGAAATTTTCAAAGGGTTCCTTCTGCACTGAATTTAATTTACACCTCAACTAAGGAACCAAACTATATTAATATACTTATTTGGTAAATATATGAAAAAAAAAAAACTTCATTCTGTATGGAGCAGCAGATTAAATAACCCTTATGACTTATTAAGGAAAAAATTTCTTCTTGTGCCTGTCTCTCTGATACACATCAGAGATTTCATGGGATGGTGTCAAGATTTCCTCCTGTATGTGACTGTCAGTTTAGCAGCTACTGCTTAAGATAATATGTTTTGGTTCATAAAATTATTGGATCTAAGCTTTAATTTGAAAAGCCTTCATCTTCATATGTTGCTATACCTCTGTGTATTAGTGCAACTTTAATTTTATCAGTATGATAGCTGGGGATTCACGAGAAATCTCTTCTTAGACCAACAGAAAACCAATTCTATTTGAGAGAGAAAAAAAATCTATTAACAGACATCTAGTGCTTTCACAGGATTGATTCTTTTATGGAGCGCTGGCACTTTCGGGTGACCTGGCAGCAACAAAATCAAGGTGGTCTGTGCTATTTGACAGTTAGACAATCATTTATTCACACAAGCCTGGTAAGCCCTTTTTGAACTCCTGCAGGAGGAGAACTTCAATTAAGAGTGAAGAGTAAGTTGTCCCTGATGTTATTAAAGGCAGAATAAAAGCAGGCCGCCCACCTCTCCTGTAATCTCAAGATTTCAAGATATGACACAAGAGCCACCCATCATGCATGACCCAAAACTCTGGTGCCTCTCCAGACTCCTGAAGGACTGGATTCCAAGCCCTCCAGCTGAGTGCTAAAGCCATCCCTGCAAGCACATGGCACTGCAATAAAAAGAAGGAGAAAAAGAAAGAAGTGTCTCTGTTTTCCACAATTAACTGTGTTCACTGAAGCAGGTGGGAAACCTTCAGATTACTTTGTTTAAAGAGAGCGATTGCTGAAGTCACAGATCTTTCATCTTCACTCCTTCCTTCCACCCCTGTATAATGCAAGTCACCTCCATGAGAAGGACATAAGCACTGAGTGCTCACCAGTGCAGGTGGGTGACATTTGAAAACCTTGTTCTTGTTCCCTCAATTTCATATTTTTTCATGGTTACAATTATGGCAGAGTTCATTTAGAATGCAAGCTCTGCACTGACTCCAGCTCTGTGCTGAGCCCTCGCTGTTGAAGTGGGCCATGTGATGCTGTTACTGCTGCAATATTAGCACGTGAAAATGGCTTTTTGGCAAACAAGTAAATCAGAGACAAAGCATGCTATGCACAGACTGTAATTATGGCGGCATACTTTTTCATCATGGAGTGAAAAAATTTAGAACAGTATTTACTGTTGTAATTAAACTGATTCCCCCAAGAACTACAATGAACTTTAGGAGGTGATAAATAAATGCAGCAGCAAGCTGTTCCTTTGAGATTTACACTCTGAAGATAAGATCTCATGAGTTCCTGGAGAGAGAAGAAGAAGGTAGTTTCATAATTTATCTTCTTCAGACCTGGTCCAAAACCTATTAGAGTCATTATAAGTCTATAAATTGATTTTGCCCAAAGTTCATTGTAAAGTAATTTCGTTCTTGAAATACACGTTTTAATTTTCTAATGTTAAAATTAAGCCAGAAATTGCTTATCATTCCCCTTTGAAATAAAGGGTTTAATATTTACTTTAGATAAAAAATGATTGCAATATTTTTTACACACATTTTCTGTAAAGAAGCAAAAATATTTTATGATCAGCAGCTAAGATACTTTTTATAGATCTGCAAAACCAGCATCAAGAAATATTCAAGAGAATTTGAAGTGTATATGACTGGGCACAACTTTTTTTTTGAAAAAAGTTCACATTTAAACAAGAGGGCAAGAGTTCTCCTTTCTGAATGCTTATTTAAGGGTCTATTTTCCTCTTCATGCACATAGATGCTATGGTTTCCTCCAAGCAGCAGAGAAATGAAACATTCATCAGTGCCTTATAAGCCTGGTAGTACTGCATGTGACCTTTGGGCTCTTGAAAAGGAGAGGACAGGAATGCAGGGCTGGTTCAGGGCTGGGAGCTCACCCTTTGATTCCTGTGCCTGTAATGGCAATGTTTATTTCACCTGCTGCCCATTTGGGGAAACATTCCAGAAAAGAAAAAAATAATCTGTCAGCTTTATGGTTGAAACAGATGCAAATATGCTGCAAGCATCAAGGTGGCTGCCTACAGGAGAGTGAGAAATAGTTTGTATCATACTATTTCATTTGACTGCTAGACTTGTGTTTTCTCATTCTTTATCCAACTTCTGTATTCAATATGTCTTTTTTAAAATGAATTTTCTTTATGGCTTTCTCCAGCACATGTAATCCAACAGTCATACTTCCAATTGTATGGAGTAAGAAGTATCCAGCTCCTCCTTGGGAAGACAGAAAACATGAAAGGTGTCTATGGTTTTGGGAGCTGCTTCTTTCATTTGCCCAGCAGCTCTGCTAAGACCATAGCAGTTTATAACACTATCCCCTGGCAGTGGGATCCCAGCTCAGCTCTTAATCAATAAATGTTGAAGGAGGTGCCTGGTATGGCTTCTGGCATGGCAATTCCTGCAGCTGGGACATACAGGGGGAGTTTATTTCAACACCTTTCCCAATGACCTGGGATCTTTCCAGTGGTGCTGGTGGCCACTTGCATCAGTTTACAGAGACGAGGAAAACTCACCACAGCTCAGAAGTGATATTTGTACAGAAAACTGTCACTATGGGAAGAATAAAAGGTGACTTGGGAGAGGAAAGAGTAGATGAGGGTGAGAGCATGAAACCTGGGATTTCATAGTTTCTTGCTCAGGTCTCTTCCATAGAGATAAGGAGTATATTGGACAAAAAAACTCTCAGAAATAGGTTTTATTGCTATAAATTCACTAAGTGGGAAGGAAGTACTTGTTTATTTCAGGTCATTTCTGAATGCAGATTGTTATTTTTGAGTGTCTACTTTTTTCTTTTTTTTTTTTAACAAGCAAAGGTATGTCAGTCTGATATTATTGGTGAATCAATGATATCATTTTTCAAGTTGATCCTCATAGTACAACAAAATGGGGTACTATGAAGCCTAAGTTCTTAAAAAACTAAATATTTGACGAAATAAGACACATAAACTCCCATCTATTTAGTCTTTAAAAACTAGACAGTTACTTCTAGTGCAGTGACAAGCAGTTACTCTCCCATTCAATCCCACTGGAATGAACAGACTAGTTGGACAAGTAATAAGGGAAAAACACACTGGCTTTTTTAAGACAAATATGAAAAGAATCCCACCTGACAAACTTATGGGCTAAATTTTTCAGATGAAAGGACAGGTTCCTGTGATCAAAGTCTGAATTTCTAATGAACAGACTCATGTTTTTTACAATAACAATAATAACAGAGAGGATTAATTAATCAGCTTTTTCAGCTCTACCTAAATCATTATTTTCTTTCTAATCACAATGCAGCAGTTTTAATAGAGCAGAAACAAGAATTTACACGATTTGGGCTTAAGTATATTAGCTTTGTTCATTCTGAAGCAACTCATACTTACTCTAGGGATGTACACTGTCACTTTATTTAGTGATTCTACCTATTTTTACTTTAAAAGAAAAAGAGCAGCTTTGACAAAGACCTCTGGCAACAAACTCAAGGCACCTCACTGTTAGATGTATTTTGATCACAAAGTTTCCTTCTATCTCGGTGGTGAATATAATAAGTAAGATACACCCCTTGTTGTGTAAATTGCAGCTACTGGAACAAAACCTAAAAACTGATATGACAATAAACATGTTGAAAGCTGCTGTCTGGTGTACCTGACATAAAATCTAAAACTGAAGAAAGAAATCCCCAAAACCAGTGTGGACACAGCTTGCTGTGTCTTGTAAAGGTTCTTGCTATTGACTCAAGTTGTTCTTATGTAGCAAGGTTTTATTTTTGTGGAAAATCAAAATCTTATGAGCAGTGTAATGAAAAAAATCAAAAATCAACATCCACTCTCACTAGCCTTTCATCTTTGATGAGAGTGTGGGTCTAATGCTGAGAAACTTGAATGAATAACTTTGGATTTCTTCCAAACAGTAGAGATGTTAGAGGATCTTAATCCAGACCAGAATTTGTACTCCATTTGACTTTAACCCATGGGGAAAGAAAATCCTCTCTCAGGATCATTTTATGCTGTTTTGTAAGCTGTAATAGTCAATTTTGAATTGAATTGAATGGAATTTTGAACATGGTGTCCTACCACAGTTATGATTTAAGCAGATGCCAGAAGAAGGAAGTATGGACCAACAGAAATCAAAAGAACTCGAAAAGTTGGCAAATCTCATGCAGCTCAGTTGCATGGATAACTTGACAGCTGGAGATAGTGTTTATTGAAACTGAGGCAAAGGGAGAAACCTGGGAGGAACAAAACTTGAGGGCTGGAGTCTGCAGGAGTGCCTGAGGGTACCCACCCTGGCAGCAATCACTGAAGGACTGGAGTTGTGCCCAGCTGCTCACAGCATACCTTTGGTTCCCATAAATTTGTAGTTTAACCAACAGAATAATTTGTCTTTCTCTTTACATGGCTGTAATGTATACTATTGGTTATTTTTTAACATTGAAGACAAAAACAGTCTAAAGAAGCAATGGTTAAAAGACCACAGCATGCTTTGGAGCTTTAGGAAGGTAGATAAATGTTTTTCATAGCCTTTAAAATGGAGCACAGAGGATAATTTATAAAGACACTGAACGTGTAATAATTGAGAATAGAAAATAGGTCTCCTATTGGACCACATAAGAACTATTACTACTTTTCAACAAAGATAAACTTTTAAAGTACTACTCGTTTCTTTTGTTTACTCTGACTGTTTCTCAAAACAGCCTCATTTTCAAGATTCATTTCTGCAACTGCTTTCAGCATACTCATTTTCTGTACACAGGAAGCAACACCTCTGTCTCTTTTTGCCCTGTACAATGAATAAAGGCTCTTCAGTCTTTCTCACCACTGTCCCGTTGGCTCAAGGTGGATATGTGTTGTGTAACAGGAAACAGAGAAACTTTGTAAAAGGGCATATCCAATGGATGAGGGTCATTTTCTTTTGGGTTTTATCCTGTCATAATCTTTTCACAGCTCCTTACTAATAATGGAGTTCATGGAACATCCATCGATATACCTTATACTCTATTATAAAGAACTTGTGCTGACATTAATAATGTACAAACTGATAAAGCTTTCGGTTCCAAAGTGTCCTAAAGCACTTCACTAATCACAGCCCCAACCCGTAAGTGAATCCAGCTCTCATATAAAGCCCTCTGCAAGCAAAGGGTGGCAACACCATTTGCAAGGTCAGTTAACATGCCAGGGGAATAAAAAATGCAAATGCATGTGGAATGCAACAGGATCTAACCAGCATGTAGCAGAGCTCATTTCTGAGGCTGCAAGCTGACAGGATAGTCCAGCTTGAGTGAACTGCCAAGCTGGGACACAGCTTTGGCCAGCAAAGAAGGCCAGTGTGCATTCTGCCTCATGGGAGCACTGCCTTTAAAGAGAAACTGGAACAGGAGCATTTGTAAAGAGATAAAATAAGAAGATACACACATAGCATCGAATTGTTAAAATTCCCATTTTCTTGGCTGGTCACTTCCTAACCATATTGAATTGGTCTGGCTTCCCATCCACTTTATCCTGAACAGAAAACCCATTAAGTTGATAAATATTAACCTGTTTTTTTCTTTTTTTTTTTTTTTTTTTTTTTTTTTTTTTGTGTGTCAGTACTTATTTTTTCATATCCATAAACTTTTTCTCTTGTATATCTTATGACCAGAAAAAATAACAAAAAAGAGCCAGAGATTATATCTGACCCAATCAACACCTCACAGATCTTACAGACAATTAACTTTTCTTATGACATTTTTCTCTTACAATCTAAAATGCAATTTCACAAAGATTTCACATAAACAAGAACTGTAAGTATATGTAGCATTGTAGAAAGAATAGCTCTACTTGTAGGGATGCCCGATAAAATAGATACTTTTGACATTGTATTGTGAGTTGTTATTTAATAATTTAATTGACTTAATGTAAAGGTTTGAAGTGATGACTGAGAAAAATCTCCACTGTGTGAGTGGAAAAATGAGTCAATGGAAGTAGCTAAACTGACAGGCTGCATTCAGAAGTTAATGCCAATGGGGAGGGTTTTGTCACATTAAGATTTGGGACACAAATTTGCAGAACGAAGTAGAATGAGGGAAACCTGATTCTGATTTTCTTTATTCCAAAGCAAGAAATACCTTACAGAAGTATCTATACATTTCAACAGGTTGGTCATTTAAGTGGACCAAATAGGCACAAATCAGTTATTTATTGTAGAAGCTGTGTCTTCCAAAGGGAGAATTGTATCACTGTGTGTTTGTTTTGTTTAAACAGGAGAGTGGAAAAGATTCACCATATTTTCTGAGAGTTTGTTGGAAGATAGGAAAATGACAAACTGTGAAAAGGGCATTTTTTTTCCATTAATAATGAAGCTGGAGTCCATAATCCAGAGTTTTGAGCCTTTAATTTACAATTTAACTGGCAGCTCAAACATCCGGATAAGACAGCAACAGAAATAACATTTTACCTAAAGGCTTATCTCTTCTATCAGAAAGGGTATGAGGAATTAATTCTAAGTTTATCCTGTGAGATCACAGAGGGCAAAGCTAGAGAGATATGGTGGATTAATCCTCCAATATCTTAAAAGCAAAACACATTGGAGAAGCCAATAGACAAGGGGGAAAACCCCCAGCATATACTATATTTGATAAAGGTTACTTGCATTTTGAATATGTCTGGAATTGATTTTTATTCTCCCAAATTATTTTGTTTTTTTCATTGCAACTAGATGTATAAAGTAATAATGGCTCAAATAAAATATTTCTTTTTCTGACCTATAGTTAAAAATTCAGCATGAGCTTTTAACATCTCTCAACTTGTGTGTGAGAATAAAAGATGTAAATCAGGTCCCCTGCCACAGAAGCACCCAAGCAAAGCCTTGATTGTTGATCACCCAATTGTTGATCACAATCAGGGTGGTTTGTAGTAAGGGTAAGGGTAAGGGTTGGATGAGATGAACTACTGAGACCACTTCCAACCTAAATTATTTTATGATTCTAGTTGCTTACTCTATTTCTCAGCTTAAGCAATAATGTACTTGTTCCTTTATTTCTTATTAAAAGTAAATGAAGTTGATATTTCCCTCAGTCCAAAGCTGAATTTCATACAGGAAGGGTAAGGACTCTCTGGTTAATGCTCTGTCCATCCAGAGTCAACAGAACAAATCAAAGCTGAGCTGCCATTTAACATTTAATCAGAACAAATTCCAAAATCAAAGATGGATTTTGTTATAGAGTCATGATTTTTGTGTTTAGACAGCAGCTTTTCACACGTGTCTTGTTTTAAAGAGATTCATGCAGTATGGATTTATCTCTATGTATTTCACCAATAATTACTTATTGTGAAATTTTACTCTTCTGTTCCTGTTAAAGAAAAATATATCTACTCCCCTTCAAACCTGATGGTGAAAGAAAGCCCTTCAAGTTCTAAGAACCACCAGTTCTCTGCTACTGAATCTCAGCAATTCTCACAACTATTTATGGAATCCAGTGGACTTATATACTCTTTTGACAGACTTTATTTAAAAGTTGATGAAAATAAAAAAAAGCCTATTTTGCAAACTGGGAAAATAAATAGTGTCAAACTCTCACATTTCTGCTTGTGGAAATTCTACGATCACCAACCAACATAAAATATCTTTCAATGGGCAATTTCAGATTCTGGAAGCAGCTGAACCATGTTAACACTGAATGCATGAAAAATCCAAAAAGATTTATTCAGCTTGTTTCTCAGTTGAGCAAATTAGCCCAAACTTAAGTCATTGATAAGCCAGTGAAGCAAGTTTTTGCACAGAAGCTGCCTTATTTATTTGGCAGTTAGAAGAGCAGACAGTCCTATAAACACAACTGTTTAAGATGCAGCATCTTAAGATTTTTGAGAGATCAGGAAAAGTAGAAAACACAGTTTGGAATTATTTGATTAGATATCTTGACTCTTGCATTAGAGGCTTAACACTATCTCTCATAAGTAGGAAAGCAATGCTGGTGAAAACCTGGTGTTCTTCCTCAAATAGACAACCCTGCTTTTTGCACAGTTAATGTGTTCTCAGAACCTGTTGATACTTCGACTTTTTGTCAATAGCAAAAATTTAATCAAGACTAGAAATTCAAAAGATATTATGACATTTTATTTTTTTTTCTCCCCAAACAGCTTATCTGTATTGATCACATAAAATGGAAAGACTGAACAGTCCAGCCATTTTCACATAGATCTATTCGACCCTGATTAATGCAGGTGTTTTGGAAACTGTTACACTGAGAAGATTCACAACATTCACTGGTTCTCACTCCTCCTTTCAGCCTTGGAAGTGTCTGTGGGCACATACTTAGTTTGTGAAATAGAAAAAGTAAGAAAAGTGGCTACTTAAGCTGAAAGGTTAATTCTGACACTACTTTATGGCACTACTTTATTTGTCTACTAATGAAAACACCACTTCACAAGAAATGCTTATATACCATAACACAGGGACAGATTATTCTGGTCCGCACACATATAACACCTCAGAGTTACCCAGACTTAAAATGAGCATCCAGGCAGCCTAGAATATGTTTATTTTATCTGTAGTACAGTTTGTCCTGCTTTGAGACAAACACCAAGGATCATCTTGCTTGGTTAGACCAACTATGAGGATTTGGGGTATATCTGGTCCTGCGACGCAGGAAATTACAAGGACTTATTTTAAAATCATGCATCTTTTTGCTTATTTAATGCCTTGATTTTCCAATGAAGCAGTGTGATGTTGAAGTGCTCAGTGTGTCAGTGGCACAAGACAAAGTGCCACATCATGCATTTACTTTGTCCACGTTATGTAACAACTTTGAATGTAAAGGGATTATAGGATTATTTCAAAACCACACAAGGATAGAAACACTGCTCTGTGGCAGGGTTAATGCTCACACACAAAGAGCTGGGCTTAAAGGCACCCCAGAAGAGAGGCACAATTAAAACACTGCGAGGGACTGAAAACTCCAGCTAAGCCTGACAATGGACACTTCCCCACAGCACACAGCAGCACCCTTTCCCTCCAATACCAGCCCCACCACGGCAGAAAGGTACAGAAAAATTATGTCACGGCACTGGCCTTGTGTGATTTGGAAGTCTGGTGACAACATACACTGCTGTATGTCACCCACTGCAGGCAGGGGACCACAGCCACCGTCGGGGCAGGTGCTACACAGGCACGTGCACGTTGTCAGGTGACTGCAGTCGATGCAGTCACCTGAGTGCGGACCTGCACTAGTTCTTCACATCAAGAAACTTGATCTTGACACCATCTATATTTTCCTCACATATTATTTGCAGAAAAAATCCAAAAAAACATCTTTATTTAACATAAAGGTGCAGTAGATCCAAGTAACTAATGACAATGTCTCATAACAATGAAAATTTACCTTTTCCTAGACTAGAAAGATTCACACATGACTGCTGTTATATTTTCTTGGTCTGCCTAATTTTTTGCATGTGCTAGTTTTCCCTAGTGTGATGGTGTTGGCTTTGGTTTGTTTCTCAATCAAAATCAAGCTAACAGGACTTTTCTTCCTCTGACAAAACCCAGAGCCCCACAAAGAGGAAGGCTACTGGCTGTGGACAGCACACACTGCTGGCTGGACAGTCTGCGCACAGGAAGTTTGAACCAGCCAGAGTCTTCGCCACATCTTCACCTCCTGTAGCTATGGATACAAAAAAGCCATTCTGTTTCAAGCAGGGAGCAGGTAATGTTGGATAATGTTAAACTGTTGCAGGAGCTACATGGCAAATCTACATGTCCAAAATGTGCTGCAAGTGCAGCAGACAAGAAATGTGAAAATGCTGATGCTGTGTTATCACAACACCTACAGTACCAACCTCATGCCCTGCAATCTTCCTTCCTGGCCCAGGGTTTGCCCTGCTAAGCCCCCACCTCTGCCCTGGCCCTGCCTGCATGCAGCAGAGCTCAGCTGTGCTGCCCGAGCAGCTCCCGCTGCAGCAGGAGGAAAAGGAGTGGGACTGGGGCTGCACTCCTCATTTCCTGCCCCCAGCTGCTGCTCTCAACCCTTTCCTCCCAGAACATGGCAGAGGAGCAGAGTCACTCTAGCTGTGAAGTGAGTGGAAATCTGGGGTGTCCAGGAAAGGAACATAGGAAAGGTGTGGTTTTTTTTGACAGTGGCAGAGGAAATGAAAAAATTTTCCATTGTCATTTTCAACTGCAGCTTCTGTTGTTAAACCTATTAATCTTGATCTACAGCAAGATCAAAGTGAAAGGACACCTCAATAAGTGCCTCCTGTTCTTGAGACATGCTAAACCCTGGTCCAGGAAATTCTGCAGTATCATAGCACCCAGTGCATAACAGCATTTTTTATTCAGTACCAGACTGTGGAATTAAAGGTGATGTTCAGTACTCATAATAGAGAAGGGCAAATCCTAAGAGACAAGAAGAGGGCTGAACGTGGATACAACCCAAATGCTAATGAAAAAAAAATCTGCTGGGAAAGACACAATTTTTTTTTCTTCTTCTTTTTAAAAGGAAGAGCTGAAATGTTGGCACAAAACTCCAAAGATGCGTGTGCTGAGGTGTGACTACCATCAACAAATGAGTCCAACCTTGTCTCTGGGGAAATTGACAGCAAAATTTCTGTTTGTCTTCAGTGGAACAAATTTATTACTGATACAAGTTCATTAATACACTGACTAAAGCTGTCTGAGCAAAGAATGGCTGTGGGGATTCAAAGGAGAAAGCAAGATGGATCAAAAGAGATGTAAAATACTGTAACTTTAAAGTACCAAATTAGGTGCATACTTACTCTCCCAGGATTGCACCTTCATTACTGAAAAGAATATTTAAATCCATAAAAGAGTGGAAAAGGCAGGATTACTCTGTGTGACACGGAACTAATATTGTCTTTTGAGCTTTTGCCTTTAAAAAATTAAGTTGACAGCTCCAGTGTCCCTTTTGCCAAAATTTATGATACAATTTGCTGAATTATATAAAGCCCTAGCAAGAAATGACACATGTGGGATGACTTTTTATTTGAAATTGTGTTTCTTATACCAAGGTTCATCAAGCTGTTTCATATTTACTCCTCTGATTAATGATATGTCAGAATTCTAATTCTAGCACCAATTTATTGCTTGTTGGCAATTGGAGAATGAAATAGCTATGTAGGCAACATGCAATATTGATTTTTATCCATCTTCTTTGAGCTCCAGTAAATGATTCCCAAATGTGCTTTGTTGTTGCAACCTAACTAAATATTACAGTCTTTTTCCTATCATCCAGTAATGCTGTTACTGATGTAGCATATTCCTTGAAGAGCAACAGTCTGGTATGATTTAATGTCAGGTGGGCTAAATTATAGGTTTTCTATTTAAAAATTGTTACTATTCAGTTATCTCACTCACAGAGACAGATCACATCTTCCAAAGGTTATTGCATATTTGTACGTTTTTGTGAGTGTGCTGAATAAAATGATAATAAAGAATAAGTGTGCTTTCAACCATTCTACTATGAAATTCAGTGTATTTAAGGTTACTCCGTGCAGAAGAGCAGAGATTGGAGATAATGCAAAATTTGCAAACTCGCTTCATGTATTTTGGAGTTGGATCCATCATAACACCCATCTGACCAGTGATGGCTAACCAAGGCAGCACTATGGAAGTAAAACAATCCCTTCAAAGGCAGCCTCAGCAGCAGGTTTTGCACTCGTGTTGTCAGATTCCTTTATATAGATTCAGAGCATGAACTTTTCGGTGAGACAAGGAGAAATGACTATTTGCATTTGAGATAAAATGATTTGAAAGAAAGCTTTCACATCCTTTTTAAAATGAGGAAAGGAAGTTGATAATAATCTTGATTAAGGAAGGGATGAACATTTTAATTGGCAATGATGCAGACATACTCAGAGGAGGGAAAGCAAGAGCAGCTCTTGGTAAAAGGTGTAGTGCACACATGCTGAACGATGGAAAGGTGCTGCTGTGGCAGGACTTGTTAGACACTGTGTGCAGGAAGAAAAGATATTTTATTCTATTTCTGGCCAGGACTAAAATTCAACAGATAAAGAAATGTGTTCAGCATTATGTCTAAGATTGTAGTAGCCACATACTTTGTGTAATTCTAGATCTACTGAGATATGGGAAAAGTAATTTGAAAGGAAAAGAGAAAGATTTAGAATGTATCCACAGCCCATATTTTCTGAAGCTTGACTTTCAGTGCTCTTTAAGCAGGCAAATAATGCCTAGGGGGATTTTTTAAAGCCTCTCTTTCTGGATTTATGTGTCTGTAAATGTTCAAATCCCAGTGACTACCTGTCTTTGAAAATATGGTTCTTACCTTCAAGATAATGCCAGATGTACCAGCCTTCAAAATTTCCCTCCTCTGGATGCTCTGGTGCTTATGTGATACAACTTTTGTACATATTTTCTTTCAACATTTCAATTTTAGTTAAAAAACAGACTTGAGACCATAGAGACACATTTCTGACTGCAGAAGGCTGGGCACACAGCCAGTGCACAGGGGAATTGTACATAAAACACAGGTTCAACATTTCAGGAAAATAACCTAGGCTTCTTCCTGGCTGAGGGCATGATAATCGGGAGCATCACTGTGAAGGAAAATTCAGAAAGCTGAAAATAAAAGTGATTCTATTTCAAGTCTGTGCTGGTTAATGACAAGTGTGAGAAGCTGGCCTAACTTCTCAGTTCCCTGTAGCAATGCCACCCTCTTTTCCATCCCACTCAGGAATGCAGTTGGTTTCTGAAGGCTGCCCTTGATCTTCCCATGCAGAGCACCTTGTCCTGTTCTGCATACTAAGATGTCTTCTATTCCACAACACCTTTCAACCCAATCTTTATTATCTATAGAGGATATGGTAATGTCTTTGGTCTTCAGGAACCTCTCAGTCTTATTCTCTGTGAAAATTAAATGTTAGGACAGGAGATACCAGCCACCTGTATTATGAAAGTGTGATGTCATAGCTGATTAGTCTTTGAAGAAGGCCCACTAGATAGTTCAGTGTCTCAGGGTTTTATCCAAGGCCCACTGAATTGAATGAAAAACCTCACATGAATATTCTTACATCTTCCTTAACTGACTCCTTGTAATTGTTTTAAATCCTAAAATTTAAAGCTTAGTTAATAAATAAGAAGTTAAAACTGTAATATTTTCAACAGATCATTACTTACTACAAGTGAAAAAGCTGCAAGTTGAACATTGAAACAGTTTTTTCCTCTGGGTTTTGCCTAGCATTGTTTTGTTTGCTTTTCTGGTCATATCTGCACACTCTCATCTCTCTTCTCATGTCCTCCAGTTGAGTATATCTTTGGTTTTGTGACTTTTGGAACAAAACTAGCATGCCATGAAAAAAGCAAAATAAAGAAAACCGGCAGACTTCCATTCTATCTTATTGTTACGTTGCACCATGTCATGCAACAAAAGAATGAAAATGAGACAGACAAGAAAACGACAATGCAGGTGGCAGAATTATTTTTTCTCTTTACTTTTGAGAAGAAAACACAGCAGAAAGTCTTATTATTATAGGAAGGTTGAGTGATTTATTAAAAAAGCTTGTTATCAACACAAGACAGCCTGTTACTGGTGAGCTACATATTCCTCACAGCTGAAGTGTGAACAAAATTGGTGAGGCCAATTATAGCAAAAGTCTGATACATACAGACAGCAGAAACATCTCTTGATCAAAGACAAGTTGGCAGAAATATTTTGTGCCTTAGACCTTCGTTCATCAGAAGTGGCACGAAGAGATCACAAATGAAAGGCAGTAATGTGGTAATAACATTTTTCATGCTGCTAATGCAACATATTGGGCCTGCTCTTCTGCCAGGACAGGCAATGACCCCACCTTCAGCCCAAGGAAATGCACTTTCTGAGTGTCACAACAGCAGCAAATCTTGCCTCTTTTGAGCTCCTAGTGATCGTACTTCTTTTGCTGGCTGAGAACTATGCACAGAGATAAAACCCAAATCATATCACTGACATTTCTCTGTGTCTGTGTCATTTATTTAGTTCTGTATATTATTTATTTCAGGGCTGTTTTTTTTTTTTTTTTCTCTAGCAGAAGTCAAATCTCATTTGGCTTATCAGTCTATCAGCAAGCACAAATGTTCCCTACAGCATACTGAAAACTGAAGAGACCTGGAATTTAGCATCCACCTTGCAAGTGTGAGAAGCTGGCCTGCTGTCCTCTCTCAGTTCCTTGTAGGAAGGCCATCCTCTTTTTCATCCCACTCTATTAATGTAGTTGGTTTTCATAGGCTGCTCAAAATTTTTGCTCTGTAGGAAGGAACATTGTCATTTCTTCATAATAAGAAGTCTTTTAAATTTTTAAATCTTGTCTGAGCAACCAAATCTCCTGTTTCCATATCTTGGTCTCTGGTTTTGTCTTCAAATCCTCTAATCTTGATTTTGCCTCCTGTCCATCAATCGCTGACTGCAACCTCTGGGGTCCATAAAATCAAGTATTCACAGAACCTCAGACTCTATAGGAACACATTCTCAAAAAATTCACAATTCTTAATACAGTCAATCCTGCAGAGCAATTACAAACAATAGGAAGAGCTGTGGAGGTTACCTGGCTCAAAATGAGGCAAATCCAACAAAATAGGACTTAAGGGAGGTTAAGGAAAAAAAAAAAGAAATAAAGAAAGAATAGTGTTCTTCAGCATCTAGATCTAGCACCTGAAATTGCCCAAATGACAGGATATATAAAGGTTAGAACAGTGGAATTTCCCAAGAGCAGGGTCTGAATAAATTTTCAGGAAGACAAATGTTTTGCTTCTGCTTAAGCTATAAATTCCTGTTATTCTCAGTGAATCCACAATGTGGTCAACTGGTGGTTGATCCACTCTTTATTTTTTTTTATCTCATGATATAGAGAAAGGGGGGGAACTGAAACCACAACAAAAACTGTATTAAATGAAGTATGTGGAAAAAATACCAGGAGCAGGGGTCTTTTGGGAATAAAAGCAATCCAATCTTGAATATAGAAAACTATTTGCAATATTTCCCAAAATGAAGTAGGAACAAGGAATCATAGCCATAACCTCATCTTTATTCATCTCCTACTATGCTATTTCATGGTTCTCCAGAAAAATCACCCAGGAACTACAGCTGTTGTAAAGCATAATTCTTCTGATATGTGTGGTACTCTCAGATAATGCATCCAAAGTCATCTTTACAATGCACTGGGAGATAAAACTTTAAATGAAAAACCCAGCTTTTTTTTTTAAAGGTCTGTCAAGACTACAGGAAAATGTCCTTATTTTAACACTAAGGATACAGAAAATTTACAAAAATGGGGTTCAAATCTAGTTTAAAATTAGCTTTGCAAGTCACTTTTAAAGATATGGCCAAAAATGAGTATAATTTTGAATCTGTAAGAGCTAAGAAATGAAAAAAAAAAAAAAAAAGAATTCCAGAAATCATAAAAAACTGAACCTATGGGTTTAAAATATTGCCTCTACTTCACTGATGTACTGCAAAAAAAACACCACAACCAAAAACCACCAGAATGAGCGTAGACATAATTTAAAGCAAGAGTAAGTATCTTTAATTAAGCTCTCTTTAGAATCTCTTTAGAGTTAAAGCTTATAGGATTTAATTCTTTATTGAAAAACAGTAAGAGTGCTTACTCACCATACAGGATTTTTTCAAGTTCTTGCTGACTTAAAAGAAATCTATTACAGATAAAAAGAAGCTCAAACAGCACATATTACATCTTGCTTTTGTTTATATATGGTGAAGAGTATTCAGAGTGGACCACATCTTAGACTTGCACTAATCCTTAAATAATTACTATTCATCTACTCAATGCTGGAAAAACCTCATGGAACGCGACTTTGTTCTGCTGGCTTGTCTAATCCGATTCAATTACTTCAGTTCCTTCTCCCAGAGGTCTCACATTTAGAAAATGAGCACTGCACGTCTCCTTATCCTCCTACCATTCCCCCAGAAAAGGAAAAGGAAAATTGGAAGGTAAAAGGCAAGAAAGAAAGAAAGAAATCAATTCCAATGGAAATGAACTGTACTTTTTTTGCTATTATTATTTTGGTCCTTTCCCAAATATCAGTCCATCAATAAACATGAGAAACAGCTTGTAATTCACAAAGCCTTCGGCAACTCTGTTGTGATAAAGGCAAATTGGTCTGGCTCTACAAATGCTGGAGATGGGAATAAGTTCAGTGGTTTGGACCAATTTGAATGGCTGGAAATCGCAGAAGTCCCTGAAGGTGCAGCAAGCAGAGCTGTACAGCTGGCAGCAGCTTGTCATCTGCATGCAGGAAGCGACAGGAATATTACAAATTTCCTGCCCAGAGTGAACTATTCCAATCACCTGTAACGACTACCCTCGTCAAATGGAACAGTTGCAGAAAACCTCCAACTGCAAGAAGATTTTTTTTCCTGTCCCTTCCCTCCTCCTCTTTTCTAATAACAGCTACCTGCCAAGAATTAAAACTTTTATTTCAAAATATCATAGTGCAGTGATTCTTGAACAGAAATTTTGTAAGAGGAAAGGGAATGCAATGCAGCAGTGAGAACTAAACCATGTATAATCTAACAGATACCAGAGCAGATGAGACTGTGTGATCTTCTTGAGATAAAAATGTATAGTCTTAATTAAGAAACCAGATTTTCCCTGCAACCAAATGCTATTCAAAACAGTTTACTCTCTCCTTTTGCAATAATTTCTATTCCTGACCTTGCATTACTTTGCAACAAATCAGAACTTTCATTGAGAGATAGTGCTATTATTTTTGTAAATTGTAAGAAGTTTCCCCACAAGGAATGAAATAATGAAATTAAAGAGGAAAGACAGTTGTGGTATCTTCCTATTTTACAAGGAAATGCAATTATCATGTATCTAAGAACCTTCTGATTTTAAAATGTTTCCTGTCATTTTTGCACCTATCTTATTTGTACTTATTAAAAAAATAGTCTTGATTAATTTGCAGTAACAGATTCAATATAGATTTTCCCCTTTCTACTACAGAAGGAACCATTTTATCACTTGTAAATTGTACTTATACACATGCTTATTAATTCTATAAATTAAACTAACATTTCCTACCATGCAGCTCCCAGTCCCACCAGACGTATAATCATTTTCAGCTCAGGCTGCTGCCGGATTTGAACACTTCCAGAGCTACACACACAATGCACCTCTGCTGTCTTTCTTCCCTAGATCATCCTTGTGAAGCTTTTCTGGTAGCTTTTCTTCCAAAAGAAGTAACAGCAAATCACCAAATCAATTTAAATTACAAATGCTTGGGCAGGTACCCACAGCATTATTCAAAGTCAGGGGAGGATTCTGCAAGGGACAGGGCAGTGAAGACATGATTTCCCACTGATTTCTTAATTGGATTTTCAAAATCAGATCAAAATCCTCGCTATCTGCACAGAAAACTGATTTTTATTAAAATAGATTTTTTTTTCCCCTCAAGAACTCTATGTTTTTTCTTTTTTTTTTTTTTTAATTTTTCATTTCAGAAAAAAAAAATTACCAATATGAAACAGAAAAAAATTTTTTGGCATTTTCTGGAGTAATCTTTTTCTCCTCTAACAAAATGCTGAAATGACCAATACATCTTTTGTTAGCAATAATTATATAAATATATATATATGTATGTATATATATCTCAATATGTTCATTCCTTTTTGAGTATCAGTTTGTTCAGTATTTATTCAAAAGCACTGCACAGTTTCACCCACAGATAATGGGGGTGTTAAAATACATAGTGGGGGATGCCACCCTTTACCTAGTAGGAAGACGGCTGAATTCTGAGTTATAATGAATGTAGAATATAAAAATACCCTGCATCTTGAAATCTGATTATTGCAGAATAAAAAATATGATTTTTCAAGGCATAACATCACTTTTTTTGAGAAACTCAGGAAATATATTTCCCCTACATTTGTTTTGGTATATAATAGAAGTACTTTTTTTCAGAAACAAGCTATGGCCACTTAGGAAGGAAAAAAGATTGACAAGTGAATTTATTACGCAGCAAAATAACATCACATATTCCAGATAATTTCTGTAGCTCATACCTGGCCTCTTTGCATGCAAGTGTGAGTGCTGAGACACGGAGTGGAGGAGATGTTCTTTCAGAAGGTTTTCACCTGTCCCACTAAACAATAACATGGCACCCTAGGACAAATCCTATTTATGTCTGTCCTGTCTTGGGAGCAATTTGCTGTGCTAACCACATGCCCATGGACAATCAATCACTGTCATCCAAACATGACTGGTCTTGCAAGTCCATTTGCTTTTGGTGATCATATTTAGATAGCAGCAACCTCTATCTTTTTCATTCAAGGGCATTTTTGTTTTGATTTTTCTTTTGTTTGTGTGCGCCTTGTTTTTATTTTACTCTTTCTTCTTGACTCTTTAAACTGTGTCTGATACCAAGTAAAACATCATTCTAACAAATGCTTTACAAAAAAGCCAAGTCTTTTGCTTGGGTCACCTAGGGTGTAACTTAATGGAGAAGTTCTGGCAGGGGAATCTTTGCTTTCTACAATATTCAGGATGGAAAATGACTCTGAGACAAGATGCAATTTTATGCACAGTAGAACTGATGGCAAACCTTTACTTTTATTACTTCCATGGTAAAATTTTTAAAATTTCTTTTTCAAATGCTTTTGCACTCCTTTGTATCTGTTTTTATCCCATTTTCTCCCTTCCCTCTCTTTTCTATCCCACTTTCCCTTTTGTTCTTCTGTTTTCCCTTATAATTTCATCCTCCTTATCCTCTTTTTAAATGTTGGCATTGGATTTCCCCAGAGATAAATCAACACTTTCCACTCATTCCAGGTTTTTCTGACTGCTGAGTGCAATGCTAGGAAAAGGGAGGATTACAGCAAATGCCAGTTTGGCACCCGAGGTAGGGAAGTCTGGCACCAGCACTATTACACGTTCAAAGACTGCAGTAGTGTGGTCTCCTGTCTCTGGATTTTCTTTTCATTTTCTCTGTAAAATTCTATACAGCTGAAAGCTTTTTTTTTTTTTTAGCAACCCAACTGAAGATTTTTTCATTTATAAGGTTTTAGAAGCTTATTCTTCCCAACAAAAGTGTTTCTAATTCACAATTAGAGAAGAATGAAGGCATAAGCACCCTAACATTTCTGCCATAGCTTACCCTGCTTTAAACTTTTTTGAATACATGTTTGCAAGTACTTGTTTAAGAGAATATGTTTAGAGATTTTCACTCTCCTGGCAAGTCAGCTGAGGCTAAGAAATGCCTAGATAATATATAATGGCCTTTCCTCTAATGTATAGGCATTATACAAACATAGAGACACAGGCAGCTCCGGCACCAAAGCACTTACAATCTAAATTGATGGTGGGAGGGGAAAAAATGATTGAAAGCATTTAGATGAACACCATTAGGTCAACAAGATATAGTAAAATATATTAATAACACCTTCAAAAGCAGTGTAGTTCAGTTCATCAAACCACCTGACAGCTTTTTGTACTGTCTAATGACAGTGAGAAAACATTGCAAGAAAAAAATGTCGCTTGTTCAAAATTGTCCATAGATAGGAAGAAATGAAATATGAAAGGAAACTCTTGAGAAGGTCATAGCAACCAAAGTCTCTTTGGCTTTGATCTTTATACAAACAAAACTTCTAAACTTTTAGAATATTCTGCCATCACTGGCCTTTGTTGGGAGTTTTACTACAGCTATAAATGAAAAGTGAGACCAAACAAAACTGTGTCTGACCAGCTTCAACTATTCAACACTGTTATCTAGTTCCTGTGCTCTGCTGGCAAATAACATTTATATACTATCTGTGACAAGCAACCCTGTAAGAAAAGAAATTAAATCATATTTACCCTCGATCAGGAATTCCAAGCAAGGAGATGCACGTGGAGGTTCAGGTAAAGTTGCAAAAATGCCCAACCTTGAAATTCTGAAAGCATCAGGAAATATTGTTTGAAAGCAACACTGTACAGTGTCCTGTTTCTTACTCTTGGGGGGAAAAAAGAAAAAAAAAACCAAAAAAAATTCCAAAAAAAACAAACCAAATAAACAGAAACAAACCCCCAAGCAACAAGCCACTTATGATGCAGAAGAGCACAAAGCTGCAGCAAACAAGTATGGAAGATAGTCAGGTTCAGGAAACTCCCTGCTCTCATAGTCTCACATTTATTCACCTGTTTGATCTAAGATGCTTTGCTTTGAATAATCAGCATTACTGGCTACAGTAGGTATATGCTATAAAATAAATTTAATTAATTTTCCTGACTATTTGTACCAAAGCTTCAATTTGTAAACCCATTTTTTTATCTCTTCATAGGTAAAAGACAAAACCCTGCCATGAAAGCAGGAGAATGAATCACATCTTTTTCTCCAAGTTTTCAGTGCTTGTGAAGGAAAAGAAAAGCAATTTGCCAATGCTGGTGACTTTTCTGTTTGCATTTGAGCTTAGGGAAAATTTACTAGAACTTCATAACTTTTAAATACAAAGTAACACTCAGTCTCCTCCAAATATGTTGGTCATCTTGGTAAACAAACAGCTCATTTTTATCAGAAATTGAACATGTCAACATCTTATTTCCTCCAACTACTTCTGTGCTTTGTGTCTGCTTATTACAAGCATAATATTGAGTTTGGGTGAAACTTCAGTGATTGTCTGCCAGGCTCAGCTGCTGACAAGTGGTCCTAGTGCTGGGAAGTCTGCAGGAAAATAAGGGCTCTGTGCTTAGTGCATGGGCAGATGGGATAATAAAGAAAAAGGTCATGAATTCCAAGTCCCAGTGTGAGTAAGCAGTGGTCAGTAAAATCCCGAGACTGTAGGAATAACTTGGCACCTTTTCAAAAGGAAGTCTTGCATAGTTAGAGGTGAGAGTTTGAGAGTGCTGTCAGAGCCAGGGACTGGTTCAGGGCCTGTTTGGGGTAATGTCCCTCGTGTCCCTCTCCCCAACCTGACACTTTGCATGGGGACCTTGACAGCAGCAGCCTCATGACATAACAGCAAACTATCAGACCTGGCCTTTTGTAACAAACTCCAGGGTTTGAAATTGGACTCCTTAGCTTTTTAGAGCTGATGATAGAGACTAGAAATACAAAAATACAATGATTTATATCCTAGATTTGATCAACCATGTGAGATTCAAGTAACAGTGGGAAAAGTGGTCTAGTTTTACCTTCCCCTATAGAAATACCTGTGAAGAAGAAAATGTACTTTGCTAAAATAAAGGTGCTTCCCATCTAGCAATTAGCATCTTTAAGTTATCTTTTCCTTCAGGACAATAGCTGTTTTTGCATAATAGAAGTGGGCTCTTTCCATAGAAAATTGAGGAAGTTCTACTTTGATTGAGAAGATTCTTTGAAAAGGAAACGAGGGAGAATGTTTCTGAGACAGAAACCAAGCTGTAACAAAGCAGATGAACACAGGCATAGCAAGCAAACAGAGCCTCACAAACCATCACTGCCAATCCTTAATTCATTAATTTTCAGATTGCACCTGCATTTTGCAGCACTCTCAGCCACTGTTTTAGAGTGACATGCAAAGAAAACAACTCTAATGATCACTTGATTAGTTCACAACACTCAAAGTCTTAAAAAGACTGGAAGAAAAGCAAACCCAGCCTCCTGGTGTTTTTTGACCCAGTGTTTGATGCTTCCTGCAGCAAAAGTATAATCACTTCTCCAAAAGGGAAAGGTAAAGCTACATTTTAAAACATGAATCCTTAATTTTAAGGGTTTCTTTTCTTTTTAACCCCAAGGAGGTGTTATGAAATCATTCTAATTGCTAAATTAGATCGAGTTCTTTCCTTTAGGCTGTATTACACTTTGCTTATGGACTTCTCTTTGATTTCATAAGTACAACTACTTTTGAGATAAAATGATGATTTTTACCATTTGAAATTTTTTATCTGGGAAGAAAGTAAAAAATTTGACCTATTTTTTAGCCATGTAAAATAATGATCTCACTGGCCCAGGTTACAAATAAAATTCTTAGTTCTCAGATCTATACAAACAGTATTTATCATTAGAAACACAGCTTATCAGTCCCTCAAGGAAGTATGCTCTATTTCCTTGCAAGAAATTAATAAGGGGCAGATATTCCCATTCTTAGAAGTGAATGAACTTCTTCTATACAGTCCTATATTGCTAAATGTCTAGGGAATACTTGTGTTGGGTAGTTTAGATATAGTTTGAGCCTTTCAAATGCAGCAAAGCAATACAATTAGCACACCCACACAGTTGACACAAAGGTTAGCAAATCTATTCCCTCAAGGCCAGGGCAGAGCTCTTGCAGCCACACACGTGTTCCACTGAAGCACCACAGCAATCAGCCAAAACACTGCCTTGGAGAAGGCAAGAGCATTTTGATCACCATTCTCTGTGTTTTTCTTGAAAATATATTAGTTTGAAAAAGAAGTACAACTGCTGATAAAGAGGTTCATATTGGTTACAACTCAGTGGTCAGAATCTTAAAACATCTTACACTCTTTTTAAAGGAAAGACTGTAAAATGATGTTGCAAAGTGGTGAGAAATTCTTCCTATTTGTATGTCTGTCTGGAAGTTTGAAAACATTTTTTGCCTAAGTGAAAAATCTTATATTTTTAGAGGAACTACTTGTAAGGAAAGACAATCATCAATGTGAGAACAGCCAAAATTATCTGGCCTGTCGTATCACATGAAATCCAGGAAAGCAAATTTAGCAATTTCTGAAAATGTTTTATTTTCCCCTCTCCAGGGTTCCAGTGAGAATGACTGTTCCTTCCTAATCCACTGCTGAGAAGATATGCTATTTGCAAGGCATAGTGTTTCATTCACCTATGAGCAAAAAGATCTCATTCACTCAGTGTGTAATTTTGTAACAGGTTGTATTTCTCTTGCTAGAATCACTTTTTTCTTTATATCCCAACATATGTCTCTACTGGGACTACTCCACATCTATTACTTTGTGAATGCTGCTGGCATGATGAGGATCACAAACAACATCAGGTGCCATCACTTTATTTTAGCAGGTCTGAGATACAGATTCCACAGAGGACCTTTGTGAGCCTTTTGTCCCTTAGTACATTAATACTTTCCAAAAAATATCGTTGATTCCAAAGGAAGAGAAGACTGATCCTAAACAGTCCATTATGATTTTCTGAGTAAACTATATTTTAAACAAAAGTAACATAAGTCAGTAATACCAGATTTGCTAAGGTCTATGTCTTTCTTTCACACTACAAAGGCAAGTTCAAATGTTGTCACAACCTTATTTTATGGAAATTTTCAGTTTCCCTATTTCTGATAAGGCATTACTAGAATTTTTTTTAATTAAACCCATCAATTTATAGAGATATTATGATACTTTGCAAAACAAAAATAGCCTACAAAAATCTTCATTCCTTAAAATTATTGTTTACACTGCCACTGACATAATTCAGCATATAGTAGGAATGAAGTCCCTATTTTTCAACAACAGCAATTTAGGAACCAGTTTGCCAGTGAATTCTTGCACTGTCTAGCAAATATTCTTTCTCTATGGAAATAGATTTTTATCATATATAGTGAGGTAAAAGGGATTCATCAGTTAATTCTGCTAGGTTATGCACACAGTACCTGAGATCAGAGTAAGAAGAGGTGAGACTTTGGATGTGTTCAGAAAGACAAGAGGAAGCCAAGGTTATCCTGACTTCTAATCTGTCTTTTGCAGAACAGCATTCTGCTGTGTTACACTGGACAAGTTCTCCTGGCCCAAATGCCTGGGTGATTCTGTTAAAAATAGCAACCTGGCTAACAGACTGCACATATTCTCTTTTTTCTTATGCCTCAAGTAATCAGAAAATCCACTAATGCAAAGCTCTGGTCACCTGATTGCTCCAACGGGGTACTGAAAACAATTTGGTGAAAGATAACAAAAAAATGCGTATATGAATGTTGCTTTGAACAAGAAACAAGGCATCTCAGAGGTAGCATTTGACTAGGAAAAAGGTTTAAAAGTATACAAAATCAGCTCTAGCAGTATTTACCTACAACAGAGATCTAGGCAGTCAGCTCCATCATGAGACTATAATGTGAAAGCAAAAAGCACAACAAAGAGCAAAACCTGATCACAAGGGGAGGTGGTTACTGTGGGCTCAAAAACCAGTGCCAGGATTCCCCACTGCCTTTTAGCTGGAAGCTGCCCAAGGCTGGAAACAAGAAGCTACTCATCCCACACATAATGTAGATTGCTTTGTTACCTGTTCTGTTCAATCAGGAAACAAATCAATGTAACCCAAATGACTGGACTGGTCTAAGGCCTTGCTTGTTACCACAGCCTGTACCCCTGCAAAATGTGTCACAAGGGGTTTTGATCCAAACCTTTTCTTTTCTAACACATTTTTCTGGCCACTATTTCCTAGCTGTTTTATTTATTTAGAAGACACCAGTCTACGTGACAAATACATATGAACACAGTACCCTGTGAAATATCTGATTGCAGAGGTAATATGGTAGAAATCTTTTGAAAATGTAGCAAATGTAGCATTTGAAAATTAGCATAGTGGTTTTGCTAATGAACCACCCACCAAAAGGGAATAGCACGTCTTAAAGGAAGCAGTCTCTAGAATGCTGAATAACTCAGCACTCAGGAGAACAGCGTTTTGTTTCTTCTGTGCATCTTAACCTCTGCTCTGCAGGGAATATTCTCTAGGACGGCATCTAAAGGAAGTGTATTAGGCTCCATGCTAATCAGTTCTGAGCCTTTCAAGTAACTGCTGCTGATTGTATCAAAAATGTGCCAAGAGAAACAAACTGAGAATGCAAAATCCATTTGAATTTTCTTTTGAAGCTACAAGTAAAAACTCCTGGCAGCATCAGTGCTTTCAGCAGTGTAAGATTTTCATACTTTATGCACTTCAAAGTGCAGATGAGGATTATGACCTTATATATTGTATATGCACCTATATTTTATTTATACTGCATCTGTGCAATCAAGAGAAAATATATTTCCATGACCTTCTACCAGCAAGAAACCTAACAAGAGTATTCAGACCTATTGAAAATTCACAGTTAATTAAAGGTTAAAAGGAACTTGCCAATTAGTATGAAAGATAATTGTCCTCCTTTGGCTACCTGATTATGTTTTCCTTTGAATACACTGAAGTGTATGTTGTCATGCTGTTGGTAAATGTAATCATAAAGCACTCCCAGTACCTCCTGGCTCCGAAAATACTTAGCCTTAGAAACCACAATTCTATGTGAAGTTTATAATTATCCTTTCATTATGCATGTGAACATCTTTGCATAGTTGTGGGGGAAAAACATCAGTAACACAGTAAAGGTAAGCAAGGCTTAGAACACAAAGAAGTGGGAGTTGTAGTTAGCATCTCTTTTACTCCTAAAAACACAAGAGAAAGAGAGAACACTAAGGCTACAGCTGTGAAATCCAAAATATGAGGAACATCTAGTGATAATTCTAACAATAATTGTGGTCTTTTTTCATTTGCAATTCATGTTACCAAGAACAATAGCACATTCCTTCAGATTCAGGATGCAAATAGCATGGATCTGTTTTGTGTCCTGCCCGTTTCATTTACTGGGTCACAGACAACAAAGATGTCCTTGCTCTTTGTCTCTCAAAAACAAAATAAACCAGAAAACACCAAAACACCCCCTGAAATGTCAAGTAAAGAATGAATTAATGTGTTTTGCTGAAACAAGAGCTCAGCCAATAATCCAGTAAATGGAGAAATCACTATGATTTACCTCTAGTTGTGATCATAAGCTATCTATAAAAGACTTCCATTTTCAGGACTGTGTCTTTCTTCAAAATAAATTGATTTAAATCTTAAGGAAATTTTAATTTACTGATAAGAAAAATTTTAACTATTACATGTCGCTGACATACCATAGCTTGCTATTTCTGGTATTAGAGAAAAATCCCTATTATATTTTTATATCAATAGGTTTATAATTTACAAAACTATGGCTGTAAAGAGAAATTTCTCTGGTCCCGAATGAACTTTCTCTTGCAAAGACTATCTGATTGTTCTTTTTCTTCTCTCTCAGTTGACTATCTTAAGGTCATTTTATATGTTCTCTTTTCCCCAGCGTTGTTCCCTTTCTATATTATTTTTCTTCAAAATATCCTTTCCTGTACTGGAGCAATTCACATGATTACACCAAAAACCACACGACACCAAAACAACCTAGAAGACTCCTCTGGGCCTAGAATTCTATTTATCCCAGCCATAGTATTTATTCTACCTTAGCCTCCTAATCTTGTCTTCTCTCTTTTCTTTATAACTTCTTCTGACAGAGACTTTTTGTTATCTGGCCATGCACTGTCAAGCCAATCAGTCAATCAATCTACTGACATAGTTAAATCCTATTCAACTTCTCTGTAATGACAGTTAAAGTTTAAATTCCAGCTTGTAATGTTTCAATACAAAATTTTGGCAAAGTTTCACTCTTTTTATAGAATTATTTTAGAAGTGTGTCAAGATCCTGTGATTAATTCTGAAAAAAGACAAGGACAGTCTTTGATCTCTAGGCATGATGGCAAATTTGCTGTGGGTTTTCTCAAATCTGAATGCTGGAGACAATTGAATTTTCTTCCTGACATTTATGAGTCTCTTGGTACTTACGACAATTTTTCAATTTTTGCAACTACATTTGCTGCTATAATACATATGTATGTATTCCAATAATCTGACAAAGGCATTATGAATTATTTCTCCTCATATTCAAGAAGAACTGGCACTTAGTTTCTGTTATAAAAATTGTGAATACTGGCACAAATAACTTCTCAGTTATGTTCATCAGGAGAATTGGCTTGGCATGGAATGAGAATGAAAACAGGACATAAGCTACAGCAAACAACTTTCACATGCTGTTTTAACCACCACAATATTAACCTTACTTAAATTACCCTCAGATCTCATGCTGTTCTGCACAACGTATTTCCAATCACTGCACTAGATTTATTATGGGGTGTTTTTGTATTTCCAGGACTTTGAAGTTGGCAAGAACTATGCAAAAAGATTTGGAGATAGATTTATTTTTCTTCTTTAGTTGCTTTGCTTATTTTCCACAGAGAAATTGACATTTGGCTTCCCAATCTTTCATGTGTTGGGAGAACAAAAAGGTATTTGTCTCAAAGCAGGAAAAGCAAATTACCAAAGCTATTTTTGAAAGGTATTTAGGCAATCCACTGGTTGATGCGTCATTACAAGTAACTAAAATTTATTGTATTTGTTTGTGTATTACTCCCATTTTAAATGTTTGGTGATGCTCAAGCCTTCCTAAAACCAAATGCTACACTATAATACATAAATATTAACTCTATAACCAGTTGTCATGATAATTTTAAGTCAAGCAAGAAATTCTAGTACAGATTATTCTTGTCACTAGCAAGTTATCTTTCTAAAAACAAATTTTTGCCTGCTTATGAATAACACAAAACTGAAACACTAAAGACTCAAGCTAATCACTTATTCTTTTAAACAAAACACATATTGACTCACTGGTCAATGCTGGAGTGGGCTGACATTACCTTTGAAACCTCTGTATGAACTGCTTATAGACAGCTTGACAAATATTAAATACCATGGTAATTTCAGGCTTTTTGTTTTGTTTGTGTCTATTGTTTGCTAAACTTGTTATTTTTCATCAAATTATCCTGTTTTTAAAAGGAGAACTGTTCTCTGTCATTATCCTGCCTGCCAGTACATAGTCCTTGCAGAAGGCAGTATTTCACTGGGTATCACCTGAGCTGATCTGTACCAACAGCTTCATTTTGGTTTTACCAGTGAAGAACTATGATGATGGTCAAATTCTGGATGTAACAGAGGCTGGGAAAGATTGAAGAGTTGTCAAATAATCTCATTAATAACCTTCCTTTTCATTACAAATATAAACTAAAACTTTATAAATACCAAGGAGGTCTCCAAATTTTCACAAGAAAGGATAGAAAGAAAATGAAAACCTTATGACAGACAGGGAAACCTCTTGCCTAAACCCTTTTTCTTTCTTTTGCCAAACTTTTATATATTTTCAAATTAAATTCCTGTCCAGAAAAACAAGTTAGGGCAAAGAAATCAACTGTTTTCTTTGCAGAGAACACCTTGGTATATATTGCAAATTAAAACCAAGCCTGCACTTCCAATTTTCACTTTGCTGATGGTTGGGCATTCAGAACACACGGAAAGAAAGTGAAAGAGAGCAATGCAAACTTACTAGAATCAAGGAAATGTATTCTATTTCCAGCTGACAGAGAGAAAAGAAAGACTCACCTTTATATCATTATCATGCTGAAAAAGAACAAGTGATATTTTGAAATAATAATCAGTTCCTAAGCATTGATTGAAAAATCCTGCAGTGATCTGACCAACGCAGTGCTACTGAGGCATTCACACCTGGAGCAAGGGTTGGAGACAGCAGATCCCAAACACACAGCCCTTCCTTCTACAACAGAGAACCTTATCATAATAATAGCCTTATACTAATATTCTTATTAATAATATTCTTTATAACATTTAATATTCTTATAATATAACCTTATAATAATATTCTGCCATCTGAAGATAGTGCATGACACATCTGGATGTGGTTTTATCTAGTATGTTTAATTCTACACGACATCTGGAGATACTACCTTTTTTCTCCATAAATTATTAATTAAATAGATTTTTAAAATGAAAAAAAAAATCTAATAGCACATGTAAGGTATACATATGCTAAGCCTATCAGCATCCAGTCAAAACAAAGTTAATTTTCCCTAATTATACAAGAAAAAACCTTGAGAATTAGAAAAGAATTCATAAAGATGAGTTCTTGTTTTAGCTGGGTTTATATTATCATTCAGAATTTAAATTCAAAACTGGGACAGAGTTTGGACATTGTTAAGACTGCACCAATTTCCTGTGAGAGATTTCAGGGTCCTGTCTGTATTTTGACACAGTATGGATTTGTTTCATTCTGGTTATTATATCAGGACACCAGGTGAGAAGACCACAAATAGTTTTCTAAACAGACATCAAGAATATATTTATCAGGAGGATAAAAAAAAATATTAAAACAGGAAAATGCTTTTATCAGACTTCAGCTATCAAATATTTTAGCAGTTTGTCCCAAGTAAAAGTCAAAAATTTGGGAAGTTCCATATGCAGATTTTCAGAATGGGTTCATATTACTGTCTTAGGTAACTTCTGAAGAACAGCAAGAGTTACTGTGACATCAATAATTTAGCCAGAGTAGACTAAATATAAATTTCATAGTCTAAAGTAAGTCTGCTATCTTTAATAAGCTACATAAATTTTTATAGAATATGGGAATGAAGAAATTAAATCAGGCTGAGAAATTTTGTTTTGCTATTTCTGTTTTTAGAATTTATTTAAGAGAAATAGAAGTCTGAACAGAATTTCCAAATCATATGTATCACAACATTCAATATTAGGAAAAAAGAAGCTAGCTTTATTGTACCTACATTTATTTTTAAAAGGAAAAGCCATTCCACCACTCTTTGGTTGAAAAGATTCCAAACCATATTCTAAATTTCAGTTCAGTGAATCAACTGTCTATAAATACTATTGTGAGTAACTTGAAAACGTGTCACTAGCAGTCCACTGTTAATTCTGTTCTAATGTGTAGACTTTATTAAGTGTCCCAGCGTTGTTTTAATCAGTGTTTTATTTATTGACAGACTTTACCAATGCCATCCCTTTGGTATATTTTTAAAGGTTTCTAGGTTTATTTTTAAAGTTTTGTGTCACATGGCTCACCACCATTTGGTTTGTAACTCATTAAAATAGCAATAATATTTAATCATCACACAGGTTTTCAGCTAACTTATTTAGAGAAGAATTATAGCTGAACTTGAAATTCCAAATTCAAATTGTTAGTAGTAAGCAATGCTAACTGGGCATGTTACCACTCCTGATATTTTGTTGAAAAAGGATTCTAGCCATACTGCTTATAAATTAATCTTCTCATTCATCAAATGGAAAATTGGTTAATCACTGTATTAATCCCAAAAGCAGAGAAGTGGGAAGTAGATGGCATTTCTGTTAGTAATAAGTCTTCTAATCCTTAATCTGTGCTGTCCAGGCACTATCCAGGTACAGTCATAGGATGTATTCTTCTGTCAAATGTGCTTATGCTTGTGAGACTGGCCTCAAATATTATAAAAGATGGAAAAGGATGTTAAGCCAGGAGACATGACTGATTTCACTTAAAAACCCCTGTGATGACAAGCTTACCATAAAATAAAATAAAATATGGTGTCACTAAATGACACATGGAATAAAAGAGCACTAGTCCAACATCCGGCCCACAGTTCTACTCTAGTGTACACATTTGCCTGGCAGCTCCAATTGTGCCACTAGAAAGGCTGGTAAGGCTTTGAGTAGTAACCCATGGACACTTTGCAGTCTGAGAACATCAACCTGCCCTAAATGGAGTCAGTTCAACATCACAGGCACTGCACAGCTGCTCTGCTCTGTCCCGGGCTCAGGCAGCCTGGACTCCGTACGTGTCACTTACACAGAACATTTTCACAGAGGGTACACAAAGGCTTCCACTCTATGTCCCCAGACAGAAGGGACTTGGCCTCTTTCTTGCTTCTGTGCCCTTCTACAAGTGCTCACAGGTTTTCCATGGTTGTTTGAGTATAAAGGAGGCTGTTAGCTCAGAAACACCACCTGGGAACAAGAAAGTGTGAGTTCAGCAGCAGAGGAGGAAGAACGAACCTGCTTAAGTAAATTCTGAGAGGTAATTACCTTCTGTGAGAAAACTGTCTGCATAGGAGACACACAGCAAATATCATATATCCTGCTTTATTAGGTCCTGCCACACTATCTCATATACCAGTTCAGAAATAAACTGTAGAGACAGGAAATTGTGAAAAGTTGAGAGTAGAAATGGTTGAAAAAACATACTTAGAATTTAGTTGTAAAGAGAGACGTGCATGGAGTAGAATTCAGTAGATGAGTGCAAGTATCTTTTTCTAGCTGAATGAGAGAACGGAAAGAATGCTTCTAGAAAACTTTCAGCAAACAGGGAGGAACCATAAACATGTTAAAAGACCAGCTTGTCATACTGAAGAGTGACAAACTGCATAAATTATATGAAATATAGTATCTAGTTAAGGAAGCCTGAGATCCCATAGTTTAGGAGAAACAAATCAGCAAATACACATTGAAGTTTTTAAAGGCCAAATTAGACAAATTATTTGTCACATTATTATCACAGATAATTTTGTCTTACCACAGGGAGAAGGAGGAAACAACTTCTTTACACCCTTTGCAGCTGTGTTTTCTACAAGGCTATAATATATTAAATGGGGTTATTGTAATTTCACTAACGGTGAAGATAGTTGTAAGGATAACTGTATTAAAAATTTTATGGATAAAAAATTGCCTTTGTAAGTAGGTGAAGAAAGGAAAGGTAAAAAACCACAGGGAACAATTTTCAAAATTGAGGAAGCTGACATGCAATTAAGCAAAAGCAGTGGATATGATCCAGAAAGTTGGTGATGTTGTAAAATGTCTATCCTAGAATGCATTCTAAGAACAAGAATGTCTTGCTAAATTAAACATCCTGCTTTTATTTTAGATAACATTTAATCACATTTGTGCAGAAATTGTATTTGAGTTTTTAAACTGTGAAAAAAAGCCAAAAAGTCAGTGTGAATTACCAGAAAAAAAAAAAAAAAAAAAACACAAAAAACTGCCAAAATGTAAGGTCCATTCACAACAAAAATTACAAAGAAAAAACACAAAAGTTTCTTTAATTTTGTGTTATGGAGGGAAAATAATGAATGTGCTGTGATGGGAGTGATTGCATTAGAAAGAAAAAAAAAATGTTTTGTTGCTCAGCTTGGCAAATGAACTGTACATTCACGGTCCCTGTCGAGAAGATAAGAACAATTTCTTCTGATGAGAAAAGAATGTAAGTGCTGCCATCTCTGACCACTAATAAAAGCTATTAAGGAAGCAGCAGGGGACAAGTATGTGTTTGCTCCCTCTGAGCTCCGGGTTTGTCTGCAGTCGCTGTGGCTGTGCACAGTGAGCACAGCTGCTCCTGGGAGCAGGGGCTTTCCCCCCGCCCTGCTCACTGGGAAATATTTCCACCGGGATTTATATGCTGCTCAAATGTCTCAGAAGTGTTGTGTGAGCAGCAGAGCTAAGGAAGTGTGGTTTCCAAAATCAGCCCCTCCCGTGGATTCACTCCTGACAGGCAGGGCTGGTTCCAGGGACAAGTTTAAATTGCACAAATCTTACTTCAACTTACTGCCTTTGACTTGTCTTTTTGTTTTTGTTTTTTTTTTTTCAAATGTGCTAGAATTGTTCAGAAATTCAAAATTTACCAGTCACACAGTGATGCCCAGAATATGGACTGAACACAATTTTTATGTAAAATTTTTTTTTAAGAAAAAGAGATTAGAAGCTCTTAGGCTGAAATTGCAGATTTTGTAGTTAAAAAAAATTCTATTTTTTTTACCATTTTGTACACAATAAACCCACATTTGTATGTCATTGAAATAAATACATGTATTTGGAGCACATTTAAAATAAACAAAGATGTAGAAATAAAACAGCAAAGACAAGAAAGCCAAGAAGAAGAACATGACTGGTGGTATGGAGCATCTCTAACAAAAGGACAACATTAGGATAAAAGGAAAACAGCATTAGCAGCAAATACAAAAAATCATCAGCAAAAATTTAAATGGAGAAGAAAGGAAAACAATAAAGAGAGCTGAGAACAGTCCATCACTTAGGACTGTAACAGCAAAAGTGGAAAAGAGACTGAAGGTTAAAACAGCACTTAATTAAAACTATTAATTGAAATTGTATATGATTGCACAGGGAACTGTTATGTCAACAGCCAGTGAAAATTAGATTAAATGCATGAATATTGGGCCTTTCATTTTTTTATTTTTTAATTTAAATAAGTTCCTAGATATAAAGGAGTCTGGAAAATGCCATTCCTTCTGCCTTCATTACTTGAAGGTAAAAGAAAAGGAAAACCACATTCTGCTGATCTTGAAGCCAATCTGAAATGGTCAACGGGACATTTTTAACACTTCCACAAACTTAAGGAGACTCATATTGAACTTCTACCATTATAATCAAACTGTGAAGCTATTTACTGTGAAGCTATTTAAAAAACTATTAAATTTTTAAGCTTTCATAATGTCTTTGAGAAGTGCTTCTCTTGCTGGACTCAGAGGCAGTGTTTCTGTTAGGAAGAAAAGCTTTCATTTCAGAAGAGAAGGGACTCAATTTGCTGGTATTCATGTGAGCTGCTTCGACTCCATCAAATTTGAGCTGCATATATCAAGTTTTTGCTGATAGAAAGGGTTATCTGCATTCACACCAGGGCTCTGTGTGATTTAAGAGGTGACTGCTAAGAACTGTTTGTCACAGGACATTAAATAGAAGGAACTGAATACAATGGATTAAACAGGAGAGCAAATGGGGCCAAGTAGTTCAGGGAAAGGGGTTGAAGGGAAGATAATGTCACAAAAAACACTACAGGATCAAATGAGAGAAGCAACAGAATAAATTTAAAAGGGTAAGGTGGAAACAGAAGATAGATGAGAAAATTAGGAGATCAAAAGCTAAAAAATCAACTGCTTAACCAAAAGATTGGTAATTTAGGAGCTGCAAGGAAGTTCTAAGGGCAAGGTGATAAGACCATACATAGAGGAACACAAGGTAAAGAGCCCAGCTAACACCTTAAGAATGAGTGAAGGTTGTAAATGTGTTTCAAGGTACTCTAAGTAATTTCAACTGTGCACAGAGCAGCACCTGAAACCACCACATTCCATTTAAGCCAGCAAGCCAGTGGCAAACTGGTGGTGTTCCTGTCACTATCAGGAACACTGAATAAATCATGCTTTTTAGCTGAATTTCCTCATCTACACAGTGATGCTTATAATTCTTATTTTTTTGCAAAGCAGAAAAATGTCTTTATGGATGGTTTTTCTTCTCTGTAGATTTAAGGTAAGAGGGATCCCAAAGTTTATGTAGCACTTTCTTCATTAAAGAATTATCAAGCTTGTTTCTAAGTTGCAAAATATAAACAGAAGTATTATAAAAGTATGAATACTATTATTTACAGAACCATGAAATGGTCAAGGTTGCCAGAGACATCTGGAAATCATCATTTCCCAATGTCTCTGCTCAAAGAGGGCCACCTAGATTAGTCTGAGCAGGATAATGTCCAGATGGCTTTTGAATATCTCCAAAGACAGGGACTCCATAACCTCTCCAGGCAACCTGTGCTCAGTCACCCCAGTTAAAAAGCTTTTCCTTCTGTTCAGAGGGAACCTCTTCTGTTTCAGTTCGTCCCTATTGCCTCTTACCTTGTTTTGGGCACCATCAGAAACATTCAGCTTGGTGAATGGAATAAAGGACAGGCATGGTCAAATGCTCCGAACTCCAATACATTCCTTCAAAGGCACAACCTGTTTCCAGCTCCAGCTATTCCATCACATTGCTACCTCCTTATATTTCACCTGTTTGCAAATTCACTGTGCAATGCTGCGTTAAAACTGTGCTTGCTCCTTCAAATGCTGGACTGTTCTGATCAATATCAAGGACAACTGCTGGAATAAATTAAGTAATCCAGGACAGCATACACTCCAAATACTGTAATTTAGACCTCTGTCCAGGTTTAAGACAGTATAAAAAAAATTAAGCTTTTGCTAAACTATATAATTAAGAACTAATAGTTAAAACCTGACATTAGTAGAGAATAGCCACAAAAGGCTTATGGACTGATGCAGGTGGAATCTATAAGGTGAAGATCCTGATAACCTGGTTGAATTGAGATGCAGCAAGGAAGCATTGCCAGGCTTTAGAAGCCAATTTGTGGAGTAAACAAATCAACATTAGCAACCAGTGGATGACTGTATGGAGCTGATTTGCTCACCCAGTAAGTGAAGGGAGAAATATCTGCTCATCATCCCCTATTTTATCTGAGCCTGAGCTAATGCCTGTGCAGTCAATGGAATTTTTTTCATTGACTTCTAAGATGAAATAAAATCTCTTGAAACAAGGGAAAAAAACTAGTTCCTAGTATTTTCAGCATCTGGAATGCTGAAGGAGGATAGTATTAAACCAAATAAAACTGATTTGACACTTCTTTCCTGTTGAGAGCAATTTTTGTTCCTCTTAGGACACCTTTATTGTTAGCAAGCTTTTAACTCATTTGTCCAAATTGCATGAGTAGTATAATTTTACTGCAACTCCTTAAAAATCACTAGCATTTTGCCAGTTCAGCTTCATGGAAATCAGTTTAGTTAAACTGGTAAGGAAGCGTTTCAATAAAGTAGTGGATCATGTTGCTTAATACTCTCAAATATGCATCTCTGTTTTTGCTGTTTATATCTTTTGTTTTCTTTGTAGGTTGCACTTTTTCCCTTCTAAACAACTGTGTTCCGTTCTCCCACACCTGATTCTTCCTGATAGCTTTTTCTCAAATCTGAGTCCCATTTGGAAATGGAATTTGTTTACTCACTTTCTTGGTTTGCAGCCCAATCATTCTGCATCAGCTCTGTTCCCACCAAGGAGGCAGGAAGAGGAATCATATGATATTTTTACAGCCATTTGTTACTGCTTTGATAACTTCACAGCTTTCTGCACAGGCTGTCACCTCATGGATGGGTTTTTCTGGTGGGGTGGGTTTTTTCAACACTTCTCATCTTTAATGGCAAGAGATGTGTATGTTCATATGCACAGGAGGGTGTGTGTTATATCCACACCATGCTAGTGGGCATGGTAAAGTATAATATTTAGACAGAACTACCTGATCAGAGACTAAGAGAAAACTCCCCAGATCATTTGGGAGGACATAAAATTCAGCAGGACTATAACAAGATTAAGTTCAACAAAATATTTTCATTCCAATATCCTTCCACACAGAAGAACTTTTTCCCTGACTTTCTGTGCCTGTATCAGTATATTGAGAGATGATGGAACTGCTTGGAGCACAGCTGGTGCTGAGTGCCAAGAGTCCATCAACCACTGTCCTGTTAGTCTGCTTATCCCACAGCTTCCACAGAAAGCCTGTTCTCATAGACTTCCACAACTATCTCTGAGCATGAGAAGTAAGAGAAAAAAATCTGTGAAACCACTTCTGTGTTCACCAAGAGCAAAAAACAGGTAACAGTGGGAAAGAACAGTACAGGGTATTTCTGATTTCTAGTAAATCAACATGCCATAACTATAAATGTATCACTCTCCTGGATAACTACAATATTTGTCTTCACACTTAACATGGAAAACAGGAATTCACAATTAATTAGAAATATAAAGACAAGTCTGAAATTTAGAGATATTTACCTTCAGTAATAAATATGAACATTTTACTATTTGAAAGTATTGTTACCAGCATTTCTGAAAAGATTAGTAATTTAAGTGTTTGAAGAAGAGTTAGAATTTTGGAGATAAGTCTATTTTTCATTCACCAGTCCTTGGGAAAAAAAAAAAAAAAAGAAAAAAAGTACATCTGTGAAAAGTTGCTAAGTTTTGCAATGAGATTTCAGTCTGAGATGGAACAGTGAGCTTTACAGAGAGAAAATGTAATTCCTGAATATTAACGATCAAATTATAAAATTGTGAAGTGCCCAAGATGGTTTTATTTGTTGGTTTGGTTTTTCACTGGCACACCAGAACTCTGACAAGCAGACAGAACCAAGAGTTTGGACAACACTCTCAGACACAAAGTGTGATCCTTGAGCTGTCCTGTGCAGGGCCAGGAGCTGGACTGAGGTGATTCTAGGGCCCTTCCAACACAGAATATGCTGTGATTCTGTGAAATATAACTCATGGCAGCTCATGTGAATGAATTACCCTCCATACTGCATTTTTCTCTAAACAAAATGCTTTTATTAAGAATAGAAGAAGAAGTCTGCATTAATTCTCTGAATTAGATCAATCTCTTGAGTACACCTTAACACAGAAAAAAAACTTTAAAAACCTTGTATGCCAAGATTCACAGGCATGGTCACTTAAAAAAGAAAATACAAGCTGTGGATTCAAGTATAAACAGCAGCTTTACACAGTGTCGCTGAGGCAACTGATGCCACAAATTGAGGTAAAATGCCAACTAGGAAGGACCCACTAAATAATCAGAGGAAGAGAAAAACATCCATCTGATCTGCTATCTGAAAGGATGCCTGGAGAGCAGACCTTCCGAGCTGGCCTCTCTTTTAACCACTCCAGAGAGCCCCTCTGCCAGACCAGGAAGGCAAGAACTGCATAATGAGCCACTGGAACACCGTGACAAAACCACAGACAAGGAGGAAATCTTGGAGCTTATTTCTGAAAGTGGGAGCAAAAAGAGGATTTCACCATTTTGTATTTGAGATTCAAGTGGCCCCGACTGCAAAATGTGTGTGGTTGACCTCAATTTTGTGCAGTGCAGATCTGCAGCTCAGGTTTTCACAAAGCTCTCATCTGTATCTGCCTCTAAATCAGACTTCATGGCTTGGTAGCTTTTTTACTAACGTATCGTAAGCTCCCCCTTGTCATTGTACAAATACATCAATTTATTTAGGGTCTGTCTTTTAACAGATCAGTGTCTTTTGATCTCCTCTTTTAGCCTTGGCAAAATAACTTTAGCACCACCACTGGGGCTGAAGATTCCTCTTTATATACACTCTGTTTTCCTCTTGTGTTTGAGAGACTGTAGCCTGGATGAGATTTGAGAAACAGTAGCTTTATACAACCTTTTAAAGAGTTATTTATAAAAATACAAAAAAAGTAGACTGATAGAAGAACATTCAAAAGTAAATGGGCATGATAATCTATTCAGTACAAGTTACTAAATTTGGCATTTATGACAAATTTATGGTAACACTGTGAGGGGTATTCAAATTTCATTGTCCAAGTGATCTCTCACTTTTACACCTTAGCCAAAACAGAAGCCAAACTCCGCAAAGAAATGTTCTAATAATGAAACATTGGAAAATGCTGCAATACTGAAATCTGAAAGACATGACAAACTCCTCTTCCTTATATTGATTCAACAGAGGTGTTCAAACCCATAAAACAACAGGCTAGTTAAAATATTATTTTTAATATACTGAATAATATTAAGTTTATATACTGGCTAACTCATCTGTGTGTGGAGATGTTCTGTCTGGAGAATAAAGATTTAAGTACATTCAGGAAATTAACTGTGTCTACTTGTCTTGGTGAATAAGAGATACACTTTGTGATGGTAAGTACTAATTTAAATGTTCTTCTGAAGTCTGAGAGCTTAGGAATTCAGAAGTCTTATAAAGAGAGATGATATGGATGAAAATAAAATAAAATAGAACAGAATAAGATATGTGAAAAGACAAAAAACCTCTGCAAAAATCTCTAAGAACCCTCTTAACAACAGAAGGCTGGTTAGCTCCATCTCAGAAAAGGTATTTATCTTGAATTTTTTGTTATATCAAAATGTGTTCAGTGAAATCAAGTGAAAGGAGAGAGAATATCTGCCTTGTCAACCATCAATGTAGGATGTAAGCACTGAGCAATTAAAGACCTGCAATACCTTACATAAAGATCAAGTAGATCATGCTTTTCTTTAAACAGAAATAATTACACTGCTCATTCATTAACATCTTCATAAATCCTATTAATTTTGAACTGCTATATATCCTGGAAATGCAGTTAAGGCTAAATGAACCTCATTACACAGTGTCCATGAAAATGATAATAGGGCTAAGGATAGGAAGTGCAGATGGTAATTAATTGCTCATCTTCCAACTTCACAAACTCTAAATCAACAGTTCTAGTTTGTAAAAAATTATTTTTTTTTGCTAGAGTATTTTACTATAGTCCACTTTCATTGGTGGTAGTTTCTTTTTAATGCAATTTTTTAATGGTGAGGAGATAAACAGAGTGATTTTTATCTACGTTTTTGATAAATGAATGTCTCAGCAAAATTTTCCAGCTAAAAAGGTTATTTACTTAAGAGAGATTTTCTGTATGTGGAAAGGTCAGATTTTTCTTAGATTGCTGTGAAATTGCTTCTGCCTTTTAGGAAATCTTCTAAGACAGCTCCTCTCCTTGTAGTGTTGACAAGGACACAGGAAGGATGTGGCCTGAAGAAATCAAATGAACAGCATAAAATCCTAGCTGGAATCTTCTGCTGCCCGGTTTGTAGGGTTTGAAATTCTGTCAAAATGTTGAACAAAACAAGAAGAGAGGGAGGACTTCTGAGCAAAAATCAATAACAAAGTCTTTTGAACTGTCCATGTACAAAGTTCTAATGAAAATGTCCTTGAGGGAAGTTTTAATATTGGACTTTGAGATCAGCTCCTCCATTGCCCTGATAGCATTGTAGAGCATTTGAAGTTTTCAAAGGTACCAATGCACAAAAGTTTGGCTCATACAGCTGAGGCTGGGGATACCACTGAGGGATCTCAAAAACAGCAGTTTGCCACTGAAGACTGTACAGAATTCTGTATGTGTTATTTGCACTGTGTCAGGTTTAGCTGGAGGGTACAATTTACTTCAAGGAAGATTGTAAGTCTTTAAATAGCACCTCTCCATGTACAAACTAATAAGTGATCAGATGCACAGCTCACTACAAAAAGTGCTCTGGTCCAGCTAAAGGGATTTGCCTTAATATGCTGTAAATAGATAGAACTTTCATATAAATACAATTTATAAAATGTTAAATAAGGTTTGGATATAATATCCCATTAAGTGGGATTACATTTCTTTGTATCTGTGTGAGCCTGATAAAAAATGCAAAACATTCAGTACAGCATCAAGGTCATTCTGGGAGAACTGCGCACACATTAAACTGAGGTTAAAATGGTTGGTAAGTGAGGGTTGTACAGTAATTGCACTGCTGTTCCCCTAAAATACAAAATACAGACATTTACTGTCCCTTTGGAGCATTTTTTCCCCCAGTGCTGCTGAGAATTCATATGCATTTACACTCAGTTATAGTTAGTGTTATTAGAAGAAAATCTTTTTGGTATTAACATTTAAGATATCTGGCACAAGCACAGGAAATGTTTCAATTATCAGAAGATGTTAATTAAAACCACCCCAAAATTATAATTTTTTTTCATTATAAGATGTTTTTATATATAACCTTATGTATCTTAATAAAGACATATCACAAGTCAGCACAAAGATTTCCACAGAGACAGAAAAGCAGCATTTTGAAATAAAGTTTGCTTAATAAAATGGAGCCTTTCTCACTTTAATTTTACAATTGTGTTTTAAAAAACTAGTTCTTGCAACTTTTTTTTAAACTTCCTAGCATTCCGTTTATTTCAACAGAATTCACCCTGCAGTTCAGTAAACATTCTGCAAACATTCAGCCTGTGCTCCTGCCTGTGAAACCAGAGCCAAAGAGCCACTGCTGGTCAAGGTGAGGAGCTCATCACTCCTGCCATGGTCAGCAGGAAACTCAGAGAGAACAATCACCCTGGGCTTTAGATCACCTGGGCATCCTCAACAGACACAGCACAGCCATGAACTACCCAGACTTCCCTCAAACCTGTTTACAGCACCTCACCCCTTAAACCCACCAAGTTTCAGCTATTTAGTCCAAAGTTCTTTGCTTTCCCTTCTTATGTGCAGCCACTGATTTGATATTTACCAAGCAACTGTGTTTTTGCAGCCAGTGCTGCACAAAGACTTTTCCACCTACAGATTCTTCCATATGTTCAGGTATTAATTATGGCAATACAAAGACTGATAAAGATACCACACACATTCTCAACATTCAAAATACACAGAGAACTGTGATAGCAAGATATTTTCCCACTACATTTATATGCAGCCTCAACATGATGGCATTAATACAAAACAGGAACTGTTGAAGCAAATCCAGTAGTTAGAATCAGGACCAAGGAAGTATATTAATAACTACAAAGAAGCATATGAAGAGTTAGTGAAATAAATTGTTGTATGTAATTGTGAATGGTTTAATTTATGGGAAGCATATCTATAAATACTAAAAGGTGAAGAGATATGAGAGCTCACATCTACCCTATTATGTGTAATTGAAAAATATCATCATGAAATCACACACTGCTTAAAAGTTTCAAGACCACAATTTAATGTTCATCCCTAGCGTGTGAATAATTCCTGAATGAACATGAACTGAGTGCTTAGAGAACTCTCAAATACGGTGACTTTCACTCTGTAGTTCTGTTAATGACATTTTTTTCACTCCATAATGGAGAGGAAGCATAATTCACTGAGCTATTTCATCTTCTATAAAGCACTTGAGTCAATTCTATATCTGACTGAACAGAAAGATGCCAAAGAATTAATCATCACCTGCCTCCCAGTTAAAACTGCAAAGGCCAGTTTCCCTTGTTGTGAGGATTCACTTAGCCCTAATTGAAGCAGCACTTAAATATCACAATAGAACCATTCATTCTAAGAATTCTCAGCCATTTCCATCCTCCTCCTGCCATCCTTCCTCCCCATTAAACTGTTTCCTACTTCCAATCCAAATAACTCCTTAAAGCTTGTCATGGATTTTTATTGCTGTAGGATTGCAACTGGTGGAGGAGATTTGGAGAGAAAATGACATTTTTGTCATTCACTCTGTAAATCTTTTGAATCAAAATGCATGAGCATTAATTACTAACGGAAAAAAAGGACAAAATAGCTCTTTTTTCATAATGTTTATGAAATTAAAATAATATGTGGAACAACTAACTTTTTAAAAATACAGCTTAGAGCCACTAAAAAAATCATGTCTCTGGTGGACTATTCACTAAAAAATCAATTAATTGGCACAGATTAAAAGGGCACAAAGTGTCCAAATCAGAGACAACCGTTCATATTGATGGTATCTTTCAACTGAGGGGCTTTGGAGTGTTAAAAAGGAAAGTTTTGACAAGAAGAAAACATACTGATTTTCTTTCAATTTTCCTAGATTTTTAGTTTCTCCCTAAACTAAGCAGATAGAAGTACAAACAAAAAATGAGGTTTTGATAACCATTAGTGAAATCTGTTCTTAATGACAACTGTTGGATTACCTGATTCCGTTTTTAAACAGAATTTAAAATTTGGACTGATCTCATATTTATCTTCACTGCACTTAAAAGATTGTTTCAACATCCAAGTGAGGCAAAATGGCAAAATGATTCTTTTTTTCAGTGCATACTAGAGTGACTTCCCCGATCACATCAGACTGAATTGTATTTTTGTGAGGCTCTTCAACAGGCAGCCAAATAAATAGCTTTTTCCCTGCTGCATGCTTTGCTGTTTGCTTAAGCAAAAATCCAATTTCTGGAGAAGACTCCACAAGGGCTAAATTCCCTGCCATTTACAAGTGTCCCATTAGAGTAGCTTTCTATATGGAAATAACAGCCCAAGAACAGGAGAGAAAGAGTAAGTCTGAGGTCCACTCTTCCTGATGTGTTTTACTATTTCTTTTTCATTTGAAGACTAGATCTGTGCTCCCATGAGAAAGAGAGAGTAATATTGGTATACAAATGTCCCAAGGAAATTGAGCTTCTTTAAAAATAAAATCTCTCTGGCTTTTTTTATTGTTTCCCCCCTGTATGTATCAAGGACAAGGGGAGACCTGAGAGCTTCAGACTCAAGCTGTCTTCCTTTAAAAGGTTTTTAATTAGAAATTCAAAGAAAAAGCTCCTACTGGGGCAGCATATATTAGAAATGTTGGGTTTTGGGCTTGATTACTGTTTTCTTTAGTAGAAGTTCTCATTTTAAAACAACTGCAATTAGAAGGATGGGGTGAACAAGACCCTGTGCATGCAGTGGCAGTAAGAAAAATTATCAGTTGCTACCGTTACCACATTTCAAAGGGAGGAAAGCTAAAAGAAAAGCTCTTAATGAAAGTTCACAGAAGTGCATTTAATTTATATCTAAGAGGGCAGACATTCCAAATCTGCAGGATTAGAATTGATTACTGGAAGGCAGTTCACTGAAATTTAACAGCCACATAATGAACTCTGACATTCCTCTACTTTACAAGTGATAGTCATGAAACATCCTGTACCAACAACTACAAAAGCTGCTTTTAAATGAATTTTCTTCACTTCAGGACTGCAATAAAAAAAATAAAAATAAAAATAAAAGTCTGGAGTTCAGAGGGGTTTCTCCTGTACTGACAGGACATTGCTGGGTCACCAGATTGTTCCTGGTAACGACAAGCAGTGTTTTAGAGAGACTGCAGGCAGGGAGATAGGAACCTCCCAGCTGGTGCTGGTCACACTGACTCTGAGGTCTCGGGGGTCAGGGCTCACACACCTCCCTGGTGGCTTCCCCAGCACTGGCACTGCCTTGTCTGAGGGCACCATCACCTCTCTCTGTTTGCATCCAGAATTCGGATACACAGGAGAGCATTTATATTCTGTAGTAGGCAAAGGGCACTTAGGAACCTGCCAGGTTCCTGATTTCTGACTTCCTGAGCACTGCTTTTGTCTGGGGATATTTTACACTAGAATTGTGACCAGAAACTCACTAAGATCACAAATTCAAACTCTTACCTGTAGGGATTGAATTGTTTAGTTTTGGCCTCTGGATTACTACTAGCATCTATTAAAAAGTGGTTTGAATTTGAGAATTCATCACCTTACCTCTCTTCTGAAAAGGAATTATGTGCATATACTCTATGCATATTTAAAATACAGAGCTTAAATATGTATTTGAAGTGTATTCAGAACTGTATCCTTGAACAGGGAGGGAATAAGAGGCCTTTGAGGAAAAGTGGGATACTGCCACACATAACACCCAAGTAAAAAAGGAATGGAAATCACTGAAGAGTTAAATTTACATGAGACATTGGATTACACAATATACCAGGTTTCATAGTTGAGACAAAAACAAAACCTGTTTGTTCTCTTTATCACACAGCATCAGAATAGGAACATGACATGAGAAGTTACTGGATTTTTTTTTTTTTTTTTGCAAGACAAAGCTTCTGGAAACCCATAGCCACATTTGCTTAGAACAAATGACCTGAAAAACACTTATTGGTAAGAATTTACTTTTTGCCCAAAAGCCACTTCAAAACAGGCCTCTGCAGAGCATGGCTTCTGTTTTGGCCAAGGCCAGAATGAGTGAAGCTCTGTGTCTCTTTTTCCATTCATTTGTGCATGTTTAGTGTTTTACTGTGGTGAGAACATCATTTGGTACAAGCAATAACCAGGCTTTTCTAAATGAAATCTACTAGGGAGGTTTAAAAGTTCAAATATCTGAAAGGTCAGTTTGAGTTACCTACCCTTGTTACACATACATACATTTATTTACCTTATCTTATTAATGTACTGTTTCTCTTTTATAATTTAATTTGTTGCCTTCTACAGCAGTTCTAAGGTGTCTGCCTCGCCATATTTATGCACCATTTAAAAAACACATTTATAAACATAAAAACTATTTTTGGACCTTTGAGACTGAAAAATCAGTAAAGCATTATGAGAAGTGATATTTTTTTATCTTAATACTAGAAATTATTTCCCTGGCAGGGCAGTGAGTAGTTTGCTTATTTTAATTAATGCCAATAAACAAGAATTCTTCCTAGGAAGATTTGTGAATCTTCCCGCACAAGAACAGGGCCCTGGTTCTCTACAAGACACATGCATGCAGGCAATTTTGAATAATTTCTTTAATATTTAGAAGAATACAGAGCATGAGTAATTTTTAATAAGAAAATATTTTTGTGTTGCTATTCTATTTCCTAATGAAATTTAGACAGTAATGATTTTAATATAAAAATTTTATATTAACCTTTAAATTGAATGCAGAGAAAAATTATCAGTGCTTAGAGATACTACAAATCTCTGTAAAATTCTGAAAGTTGAGCTCAAGGCAATACTTATAAAGAAGGAAATGTGCTGAAATTATTCAAATAACCTATCATGGCTTTGCGTTAAATGTGTAATTACATATTTTTGGATTCTATAATTTTCATACAGTTTCTTGGTTTTGTTTAGGAGATTATTGTTTTGAATTTATACAACCTTCACTGTCTTAGAATATCTTTCAAATTTGTCCGTTGTGATGTTTGGAGAAAAACAGTTAAAAGCATTACAAATCCTAAAAATGTATACATCTTCATATGAATTATCATTAAGAAGAATTATCTAAATGACCTGTAAAGAAAAATTTCCAACTATGATGTAATTGGTTCTAAATTTATTTTTACATAACTAATGAACTGATGTAAAATTACTGCATATTTTATACACCTCAGAGGTACCACTGCTCAGTTTGAGTTTAAATTACCCTTGGATGTCACTAGGTGTTGTATCAGATTATTGTAGTTTAAATAATGGAGCTCCAGAAAGAAAGAAAGAAATACCAACAACTCCTGGCAACAGTGACTTGCTAGGATTGGATACTGCATTGCCTTCATTCTTAGCTATGTGAATCCCCAGTACCTGAAACATTACATTTCAAAGTTTTTTTAGAGAATAAAGAGGGAATTCTGTCTTTAAAAATTAGTCTTATGTTGAATTGTTACAAAGATCATTGAGTCCAATGTGTGTTGCTTGTTCAATATGTGTATCTGACTTCAGGTAAACTCTAAATATCAGCATGATCAATGCCTAGAGTAAGTTCAGAACACTTTGGCCCTAGACAATCACAATTGACAAAATTGCCCATGTTTGTGAATTTTTTATTTCTGCCTATAGGTTATTTTTTTTTTTAATGCATGAATCATAATAGCTGTACTGAAATGGGAATAACTATATTACATGAATATAACTGTGTCCAAGGGCAATTCCTACTATAGTTCCTGAAGAATTCTTAGTGTCAAATAAGAGTGAGACAGATAAGAAAATAAAAATAAATTAAAAATTAAAAAAACAAACAACAAAAAACCAAAGCCACAAGCAAAAACCCCTGCCACAAACAAACAAACAAACAAACAATCAAATCCCCTCCCTCTCACACCAAATCATAGATATTAGCTATTTCTGAATTGATTCATTCAGAGCATCTTGGTCAAATGGTCAGGAATTAAGAGCTTTTAGACAATACAATTTAAAATTGTGTCCTAACTATGTATATGACTAAAGATACTGCATGGTGAAATTTAATATTATCAGAAGATGAATCCAGCATGTCTGACAAAGGATGCTTGTTTGGGGTTTTTTTAGTCGTGCTGATTAATGAAGAACTTTTGAAACAATTTAATCTGTCCAGGGATGTGACTGTTTATATTGTTCAAGGCTGATTACGGAAGAAGTTCTAAAGCAGTTTAATCTGTTCAGGGGTGTTAAACAAATATGTCAACATTCATTTTACATTTGTGTCTAACACAGCCAAACGAGAAGAATGCTGGAAATAGATTGCAGTACTCTGTTTGCTCAAGGAAAAAAAAAGTCAATACGCTTCATATTTTATAGAAGATGCAAACTCCTTTGTAGGATGAATGCTTTTCAGATTGAGCTTTTCAGTAGCTTTACTGTGCAGATTATGGTCTGGCATTCTGCCATATAATGATATATAATCTTATAGCTCACTATTATGCAAATAACAATTTGGCTGGGAAGACTGAGTGCTTAGATTTTCTCTAAGGACTATAATATATTTCAAACTTCTAACACCAAATTATATTTGACATCTAATTTGAACTCAATTTATGTAGAAAAATAATTTTAGAAACTCTCTTGTGTAAATTTCTAATAAATGTTACATTTTATTTTTTCCTTTTTTCATATGTAGATATATATGTGCAGGGGAGGTTTAATTTGGATTGACAGGGAATACATCATTATATAGTACACCATATATGGAAGGGTATTCTAAGCCAGGATCTCCCAGCACAAAGTAAAATATCTATGGAAAACATAGCAAAAAATGTTAAAATTCATACACACATCTGCTATTAATTAATTCTTACAAAATAAGACTGACAGGTACATAAGCATTCAAGCGTGTTGTACAGGGAATTAATAATGGAGAATGGCAGATGAAACATAATGAAGTTCAGGAGCTGGTAATTAATCTGGGAAAGGTCAGTTCTAACCTGCACTCCTCCTTCCACCTCGCTCAGATTTACCTGGTGGGGCCAGTACAACACCCCTGGGAGAGATCATTTCACCTCCACTCCTGCCCCACCAAGGACACCAAGGCTGGATCTGGCAGAGTTTTCTCCTTACCAGGGGCTCAGGCTCTCGATCCAGAAGCTGCTCTGACAGCACCTGTGAGTATTTGCAACCTGCAAATTCACAAGCACTAAATCTGTCCTGTTCTTTTTCTATCCTTATGAGTCCAGATAGTGTGAAGGATTAGATACTTACTCAGAAGTATTAATTCTACTCTTCTGTTGCTTAGCCTCATCTTCATTTTACTATCTTACACTTTTATACATTTGTTAAGAACTTTAGCAACCTTGAATGAGCACAGACCAAAGTCCATCACATCATGTCACAATCTGAGGTTCTAGTTGTTTGATACTGCCCTTATTTAATTATTTATATTTATATTATAAATATAAATTCATTATATTTATTTATTTATTTATATTTATATGTATAAATATATTTATATTTATTTATTCTAATAAAAATATAGAAAGAAATAATATAGGGAACAGATTTCCAGTGATACTTAAAATGTGCGTGGTTTCTCAAATAAAAGTGGAATGTCTTTAAAATCTTCATGAATTTCACAGGAGACCTTACATCTAGAAAACTAAAAAAAAAATAAAAAAGAGGAACCAAATTTAAAAAAAATGAAAAAAAAACAAAAACAAAAACAAAAAAACCCAACAAAACAACAACAACAATACCGGAAAAAAAGAAAAAAAACAACAAACAATTGTATAATTGAGCTGTTTCCTGTAGCTCCATAACTCTGACCGGTCAAAATTTGTCACATTTTGGTAATTTTCATCCTTTTGGGAATGATGGGTGTTTCTTTAACAAGGATTATCAGAGTTGGAACACAGGCCAGATATTGTGGTTGAGTGTCTGCTTATACTTTAGTGGATGGTGATTTGGGTAGGGGTTTTTCAGAAGTTTTTTCTGGACACATAACTGAACACAGCGTGTACAGTCCTTTAAAGAGTCCTGTGCTTCAAGTCAGTCCAATACCATGTCAGCAAATGGCTGTTTGAGATGGAGGATAATATAACAACCAGAACAAGATGGGAGAAGATAACAGTAAGCTGAGGCAGAGGATTAGAATGGCTCTAACTACTAGAGGATAAATGTTACATTAATAACACTATGACCAGTAATCCTGGAAGTTTACTGTGCAAAGAGACCAGGTATCCAAGGGCCTTGAAACTCCTGCATGACATAAAATCTCAAATAGTTTGTTTGTTCAAAAGTCTTACATATCTTACTCTGCACAGAAAACAACAAAAATTCAGCTTAAGATGTCTCCATAATCATTTCTCCCTCACTCCTTGATGTCAATATTTGTTTCTATGCAGTAATGATCCTCAAACATCAGCAGCAACAGTGAAAACTGTGGCATGGGGGAAACACCAACTCCAGCAATATTGAACAGAAATTGATTCTGCTGGGTCATGACAGTCTTTTCAGCCTGTCACTGTTCACTTTCCCTCAGGCGGGGCAGTCCCAGTGTTTCTCTTCCACATGTTTCTCAAGTCCCCTCTCATGAATTCTTTCATCTGTTCTATCTTGAGTGGCATTTTCTGCCAAGCTGTGCAAAGGGATCAGTACATTTTTGAAAGACCTCCACGTTTGATGCACTCCAGTAGAGTCTTGGAAAGAATAACAGGAAAAGGTGTTTCAACACTTCCCAAAGGATGGTTTATGTAACAGGAAATGGTAGATGGAATGTGATTTAAAAAGAACTGATTTAAAAAACAAATACCCAAACAAACAAACAAACAAAAAAATAATTGCAACTTGCTTGAATTGTGGGAAGACTTCCATTAAGAAAGTACTGAATTTGAGGTAAAGTGAAGGTATAAAAAATCCCAAGACAGGAATACACTTGTAGTCTGTTGCTGTTTCGGGTAAATGTGATCTTTGATTGTTATGAGAATCTCTGTGGTAATCAAAGACTTTAAACGCTGTGAATGCTTATTTGAAAATGGCAGACTTGTCAATGCAAATGTAGTTGAGGATTTGTCATGGACTCTGTTATCAAATTTATTTTTCAGAATTTTATCCAGTGGCAAAAAACTCACTCCTAGGAGAATCCTGTCTTTCCAACCCCTCACCTAAAAGAAAACTTTCTGTTGGTAGATTGTTCTAGGACAAATGTTCATACTTAGATTGGGATGGTGCAAGGAGCACAAATTCTTGTGTCCAATTTTTTTTTCTTTTGTTCTTTTCTTACTAGGTTCTATAATACAACCTTGATCAAAATTATTAACTTAATCTTGCAAACCAAAATTAACCTTCCATAAATCTTGACCTAATGACATGCTGGGCAGGTGGAACTAAAAATGGCTCAAAGACTTTTCAGTTCATCCACACTGATACCCACTGTTCCAATGTTAGTAGAAGTATCCAAATAATTCACATGGAAACTATAGAAAAATCATTATTCTGGAAGTTTGAATCAAAGAGGGGAAATGAAACTGAATCTATACCTTCTTTTCTGAGCAAAAATAAATTGCTTTTTCTGTTTTGAAAATCCTTACATAAAAATTGTTTCAAGCAACTTCTAGCTACAGTTAAAGATAAAAAAAAAACATCCCTATCAAAAAGTTTAGCAGTATGCCATGACTTTAGGAGAAATTATTGTGGCCATAGTCATAAAGTAGACTATGAGATCTTGTCTGCCTTTAAAAAATGATCCTGAAAGAAATCCAGCCATGGCAACACATAGCTCAGATTATTAGTCCATGCAGCATTTCATCTAATGAGATTCCTTGTCTTGCTCAAGCCAGAAAATTAAAGATAGCTAAATATGCATAAATTATAGTCATATCTGCTGTGTGCTGTGTACACGTACTCAAACTCAGTTTGAAGAAGGGTAGAGAAATCTACAGCACAGGTTTGTGTGTGTATTTGTTGTACTATCATATAATATCATCAAGTACATGGTGCAGACGGGTTGATTTTTTTGTTTTCAGTTAAAAAACCCTCCAGGAATTATCATACCTAGAATATGAAACTTAATTTCCTTAATCTAAGGCAAATGACAGTTTGCAGTGACTGACCCACCACATTCTTTATAGAAACGAAAATAATTTTCTCCTCTAGGAAATACTGACAAAAAAAATCATAGATTAATCAAATGATGTTGTTGCAACATTAACTCAAAATACTGCATTGGATGATTATCCCATCATTAGAACTACGAAAATAATTCATAGTGAGTAATGTCCTCAATCATTTTTTTCTTATTCTACTCACAGGTCTGTGAGAAAACTGCAGCTTGCCTAAGTTGAATCACTTTTCACTTTTCTTCAGTTATTTAGGGAAAGACTTTGAAATAATTCAACTGCTGTTATTTTTATTATTGTTAATTAGTTATGTATAAGCTGTGACTTGTGACAGTATTCAACAGGATGCATTCAGATACTGGATGAGCATAAGCCAAACAAAGACCTTGTGAATACAGTTATTTTAAAGGTTCCTACTCTGCACAGGAACCCTTCTTTTTCCTACCCAGAACATCCTCTCAAGCAGGGAAAGACTCTGAAACTAGATAGAGTAAGGTAAGCTAAATATCAAATAGCTTCCTTCTCATGTCTTGCCTATACATGCTATTTCTTTTTCCCTGAATATCTGAAAAAAACCACGATATTATGTGAGAATTCTGCTATGGAAACAGACCTATATACACAGAAATAACACTAAATCACACACAACAGCTAAACTAGGGGTAGTGAAGACAGTATCATGGTCTGAGAAAGAAAAATGATAAGAAAATTAGTTATATAAAAAAGGAAACAAATCCAAACCAATTTTTTAAAATGCTTTGAAGTTTGTTCATAAAAAGTGCTGACATTGCTGAAACCTATGGGGTGGCTGGATGCACAGAGACCAGATACTGTGCTTTTAATTACTCAGTATTAACTATAAACTGAGATTTGAATGATGAATTATGTTTAGCATACAGTCAGCAAAAATACTGCTAAGAAGTATTATTCAAGCAATTAATGATATTAGTTAAAAAATCTGCAATGTTATGCACAATGTAGCAATAGACTCTCAAGTTTTATGGAAGATTCCATTCTAGAGAATTTTTTTTGCATGCATATCTGTTTGTTGACAGTCCAGAAAAAAGCACAGAAAGACAAAAATCCTGCCATGTTTCAAATCAAATTGAACATATACAAACTCAGAATCAAACCAAAAATCCTTAGTATTTCTACTTGTATTGTTTTCTGTGATGAAAACTTGCTTACCAAAACAGCTGGAAATTTTGACAGATCACTAATTCATAAGAACTTGCTTAATAAAATATATGACACTGATGGGAATATAATATGAAAGTGATCTTGAAGGAACAAGATGCTCTGACTTCAATTACACAAATCATAAAATACAGACCTTGCTGATACCTAAAGAGAGAATCAGGATAGAACTGTACACCTCATATTCAGGATTCAACTTTAGGACATACAGAACTAAAATGATTATGTTCTAACCTAAAAATGGGCAATATTTATGGAAGTAATCATAGTATTATAATTTAGTAGTCATATGCTTTTTCGACATGTAAATACTTAGACAGAATATTCGCAAAATCAGGCAGTTGACAACCTTGTCCAATACTTTGCAATGTGACTTCAGTGTTTCTGTTAGTTAAGCACAGTCTGTGGAACAAAAACATACAAATATTCAATCTAGTCCAGTGACGCACTCGCTATAATGAGATAGTAATGTTTTAATGTGATTACATCAGGACTAGTGCTAAGCCTATCTACAGCATATTTTCTAATCCTAGAACCACAATAGGATTTGACAAATTTAATTTTCACTACAAATGATCTAAAAGTATCCATTACATTTCAAAATCCTGAGACCATGTTGTGCCATATAATCCATGTTTTTAACACTGCAAACCACGAAGACTGCAAGTGGAATGGCACTGAATTGAGCATAAAATATTTATCAGAGAGGTAGGCAAAGGATGGAGAAAAGTTACTTTTACTTCTTCGTAAAGTATTTGCTCTTTTTCAGGCAAGGGGTTTGAAAACTCAGAAATGTTGCCCAGTTCTATAAATGTGCAGAACAGGAGATTATGATTCCATGGAATCAAACACCTTCTCACCTGTTCTTACACCAGTTCTCATCACGGAGAGGAAGAAATATTTCTATATTGAAATACTAATGTCATGGGACTTGATCACTACATAGGGTAACACTGTAATGTCAAAGTTTTCTGCTGAAGTCCTTTATTTATTCACTCCTAAGCAGTGAAAACCAGAAGTCATGCTGCTCTGCAGATCTCACAAGGGTGCTTTCAAAAAGCATATTATGCAAATTTTTACCTCCACATAAATAAGAACAACCCAGCCAGTCTTAGATAGTCTCCTTTCTGAGACACATTCACACACTTGGATTGCTCTGTTCATGCTGTAGAGGGATGAATCTCAAAAAGCAAGTGACTCTCCTTCCAATTATGTTACCTGGCCCAACAGCTGCTGCTGCTCCAGCAAACTTAAAAGCAAGTGTTACTTCTCCAAGAGCTGCTAATACAACGTATCTAACTGGTCATTTGGTCAAACACTAAATATAAACAAAACACATTTCTTCACAGTCAACAGAGTGACATGTCATATATAGAGAGGAAAAAAAAAATTGGGGGAGTGAGCTGTTTGCCTTCTGGGCATGGGGTTTATCCTAAAACATTTAAAGGAATACATTAAATCCATTTAGCAACCCTTCAGTATCACCAGAATGTGCTCCTCCGGTGGAAAGCAAGAGAACCAGTCTTACAGAAGAGTGTCTAGAAGAACAATTCCTGTGCTTTGTCAGACTGAGCTTCAGCATAAGGAGTTAAATTTCTTATTGCCACATGTCTTTTTCATAGGTTTATAACAATGAATTACTACTTTTCTCCAAAATGTTCTTCTTTTAGCTGTTCAGAGCAAATCTACTTTAACTCCTAGAATGACAAATGGCTTTGGTTACTCAATCAGTTACTCATCAAGCTGCAATATGCTCAACTAAGCTTCTCTTCTCTGGGTTTAACTATCACATAGAGATATAGACAGCTCATTCCCGCTGCCTAAATGCTTTTAAGAAACATACCAAAACAGTAATAATATCCCTCTTTTGCTAAATCAATTTTTACTAATCTACATGATCTTAGATTCCACGAAGAATACAGATCATGAGACAGGGACTCACCCACCTCTTCTACCCCAGGCAAGTGTGTCACAGACTAGGAATGACAGCTGGCAGAACAACCTCAGAAAAAACCCACAACCCCCTAAAATAAAAATAAATAAGCAATTAAATAAATGAAAAAAAAACCCAAAAAACCAAATCCCAGCCCCCAAAAAACCAACCAAACAAAAAATCCCAACCCAAACCCCAAAGCTCAAATCCACCTAACAATGCAGCACCATTGATGTTTTCATGGGACCATAAAATGGGCAGACAACTTAGAAGGGGTCAATAACTCCCCTAGGAGTTTCTGAAATTTAAATGGACTCCAGTGCTAAGTTGACAGGTTTCAGACAGACTGATGAGCTTTTAAACTATTTCACAAGGCATTTCTGTGCAAGAATGAACCCTGCGGAAATATCCATCATCTATGATCCTTGGAAAGATTTCTTCAGTCTGATGGTGCTCTTTGTGATGAGAACAGACATTTTGGAAGTGGAGAAGTCACACAAAGTTGCAGAGCTCAGAAGGAGAGAGGAACAGATGGTTCCACTAATGAGTTTTCTAAAACACACCCCCTATTCTTGGTGGATGCAGTGCAGTAGCTAAAATGTTTCAGTGATTATTTTCTTAAATAACTAGACCTCTTCTAAACAGATATACATAGCAAAATTGTATTAAATTTTAGATATCAATAAGCAAAAGTTTTAGTTTGTTTCATGGTTTTATTTTTTTCTTTTCTTTTTTCTTTTTTTCTTATTCTTGCCATAATAGTCTCAAGAAAATCATGAGGCTATATTTTCACACTGTCAATAGTTATAATTTAAGTATTTAAATTATAACCAAGCTCACTGATGTGGGGCATAAACAAGTAGGTATCATTGTCAATAAAGGCAACTTCAGCTTTTGGGGGTTGTATTTTTTTTTTTTTTTAATTTTATTTTAAACATGCTGAAGAGAGGATAATTTATTCTTGTAAGAAATGGAATCAGCTGCTATGGTAAATAAGTATCATGATATGCACTTGGTGACGTCTAGAAAATAATTAATTCTATAGGATTTAGATTCCTAACAAATTAATGCCAATTTGCACTTGCCTTAAATTATTAAACAATATTTTTAATTTGCATTATGGACAAACAAGACATTTAAAAATAGTGGAAAACTTTGGAACTAATTATCTGATTTGTAAGAGATTTCCTGAAATTTTCTTCCTTCAATTATGTGCATTTATGCATTTGCTGGTCATTTTTTTCATGGTATAATATCAATATGAGCATTTTTAGGAAAAAATAAAAATAAAAATCATCAAAAAATTAAACCCTGATTCAGTATGCAATCACTATGTCTTTTAGAAAATACAACTGCTTGGAGACCAAGCAGTTTTAGCCTTTTACTGTAGGCTCTCACTAGCATATTCTTGCTCAAAGTATGACATTGATTGCTGTTCTTTGCTTTCTTGCTAAAAAAATATAAATTGTAAAAACAAATGCAAGAAGAGGACATTGCTGTTATTTGGTAACCACTCCCTGTATTGCTTTGGAGATTACCCCAGTGCCTCTAAGGTGGAGTAATGACATTGACAGCACTGCAAACGGATAATTACCGTGACTCCCCAGGGAGTTCAGGGCTGCTCTGATTCGTGGCTGGGTGAAGTGAAGGGCTGCTGCCGAGCACGGGTCCTGCCAGTGTGGAAATACTTGGCAATACTTCTAAAATTCTCAGCATCCAGGGCTCCAACATCGGCCCACGTGGCGCAGCTGGGAGAGGCCATCCAGCAACGCCACTGCGCTGAATTCTCTGGGACAAATCTCTACAGCAGAATGCTTTGTACAAAAAACCCTTTTAACTGATATTATTATTTTCTATCGATTTTGAAAGAAGCTATTCCTTAAAGGAATACTATTGAAATTAATATTAATATCTGTTCAATAGCAGCCAAAAGGCAAATCAGTAAAAGCCAGTTTCCACAGTGGATGGACAGCTGAGTTACCTTGCCTCACCTCCAAGTGAAAGGGTGATGTAAAAAAAAAACAAAAAAAACACCCACCAATGATGCTGGACATGAGTCCAAACTCTCCACTTCTAGATCCTGGCTATTAAATAAATAACACAGCCATTAGCACTGCCAAAGGCACCACAGCTGTTTGGGAATTTAGAATATTCCATACTTCGTTCAAAAATCATGACAAATAGTTAAGGTGTTATTTTAACTCTTGGGGTTATTTTTTTCAATAATAATGATTATGATGATTATGATTATAATAATGAAAACAATAAATAACAACAACAACAACAACAACAACAACAACAACAACAATAATAATAATAATAATAATAATTATTATTATTATTATTATTATTGTTGTTGTTGTTGTTGTTGTTGTTATTATTATTGTTATTATTTATTTATTTATTTATTTTTTATTATTTATTATTATTTTGGAGAGGAGAATCTGTCATTTCAAAGTATTAAACTTTTATAATCCTTAGAAGGATAAAAGCAATAAACACCAATGAAACATCGACACAACTTTAAAACCCTTAACTCTTTCTACAGCATTAGACTGTTTTTTGGGTAATTTGTTCTGTCACTATAATTCTGGTAGGAAATATTTGAGCATTTTCTCGGGAAAATGGTTATCTGTATGGTCCATACTCATGACTAAAATTTCTAGTAGAATATAAGTTTCTTTTGCAAACACAGATTGCTTAATTTTTGTGAATTAAGTTATTATCAGGAGTGAATAGAGCTCTTGAAGTTAAGAGTACCAAAAATTTCACAATCACTTAAAATCCAAGTGGGAGACAGTACATTTCTGAAAGAAAGATTAATTTGACAGCATTAATCATGAATCAGTGCATCATTCCTGTTTTTGCAGCTACAAATGCATTCTAAGAACATAGTGATTATTTGAAATCAACATACTTATTCCTAAAGAGAAAAAAAAATCTGAATGTTTAAGTTATTATTTTCTCTCTTCTTTGATAATTTATTAATTTTTACTTGGTAGAATTTAGTTTTAATTGATCCATTTCTGCTAGTTATTAGTTTAAAGAAGATAAAGATTTTGATGTTATCCCATTCTCCTCTAGGAATTTAATTTTCATTTTTTCCATTAGTCTTAGCTATAGTGAGCAGCTGACACTCATTCTGAGAGATCTTTTTTCAAAATAAATGCAATCCAATTATGTGGTTTACAGAAGAGCTCCATGAATGCAAGACAAGAACAAGAATATTTCACTCTAGTTAGAATATACTCGTCAAAAGAATTTGTGCACTGAAATGACAGCATTTGTGGACATCTTTCCTTAGAACACCTTTCAGATGTGCCATTTAGGGATGTCTCAACGTCTTAATACAAAATACAGGTTATGTTTAACAACTCATAAACAATTCACTATGGTTTTTTGCAAGTTTTGGAAAGCAGGCATTCCTCACTGCTCTTGAAGAACCTGCCTTGGTTAAAGTATAAGCTCTTAAATTCATAAAAATTTTCTACATTAATTATAATTTTATCATCCATTATCTTCTGTTAGACTGCCCTTATTTTATATAAAAGGTAAAAGAAGATGGATAACAATATTTAGAACTTGAATCTCTGAAACTCTCAAGCTACAACTTAGAAGTACTGACCAGAGCTACAAGTGTTTAGAAGTCACAGCTGTGCATAATTTATCTGTGTAAATTATGTGCAATCTATTACTTGGATGTTATGGAAACTGCATGAATAAGTAAAATTGCTTGACTAGAATGAATGAAAACTAAGAGATAGACACTCCATTCCTAAGCAAGTCTTTATTGCAAGCTTCAAGTATGGCAAGGAAGAAGCTGCCAAATGTTGTGTGAGTTGAACCACTGAAAAAGTAAAACAATGCTCTGAAATGTGCTGCCTAGTGTCATATCATTATTGTAAAATGGAAATCACTTTTTTGGAGGAAAGTCTCATATCTGTGTATTCAATGGGCTTCACTACATCAGGGGTGACATCTTTGGCAGATGATCTGCCAATACACTTTGTGTCAAAAGTTCAAAAGCTATTTCAGAAACTTCTCTGAATCCAGTGCCAGCTCCTTTTGCTAACCAACAACTCCAAAAATAGAGACTAAAACAAAGACTGCTGTTGCACTGAGGCTTTTACTGAAATAAGCTGCTATATTAATGATGTTTAGCTGTAATTAGGACAAAATAAGAGCTTGCCACTAGGTAGCCGGAAATGTTTTTTACTCACAGTATATAAAGGAGTTCAAACTCAGATTTAACACTCACCAAAACCAGAGCATGTAGATGTCATAAAAATATAGTTACTGTGAAAAATATGGGATTGGATTGTAATTGGATTAGAATCTGATGACTCCACTTGTAAAGGTTCTCACTCTTTGCAGTGAGAACAAACATGGAGGGCATTATATATGGATTTTTCTGCTTGCTCTAAGCACTAGGCTGTGTCAGCTAAGCAGCTGCAGCAGAAACTTAAGTTAAAATACACTTAAACATCTGTGGTGTATCTACATCCTATGCAAACCTTAAAAAAGCACATGAAATGACCTGGTTTCTGTTCTTTAGTAAAGCTCTTTGCCCAATATATAGCCAAACTTAGGTCAGGTATGAACAACAGAACTGTTCTTATTCTCACACAGAGTCCTGAGATCTAAAGTATCAATGATTTTTTTAAGAGCACTTTTATTCATACTTTAGAACAGTTGCATTTTAACAGCACTGTTGTTGGTTTAAGGTTCTATGTGTGAAAATACCACACAGGAATTTCAGAAAAGGCCTCCAATGGATAAACAATAAATTAATTGGACTAAAGGGTGAATATGTGAAGCTTTATAAAGTGCTAAATCCATTGCCCTAGGTGAGGCATATGGATGCCCTTGTATGTATTTGTTATTGATCTGGAGAATTGCATGAAACTAGTGAAGGAAAAAGCAATGTTTATGTGGTTTTTTGGTGTTTTTCTTAATAACACAGTAAAGTAAGTTGAGCTACTTATGTCAGCTATTAAAAAAATGTCTTCATAGGGAACCCATTTCAGCATCTGATTGCTTTATGAATTAGCTTTTGATAATATCATAATGGAAAATGAAATTTCTTACATTTTTGTTTTAGATGAGACAACTATATTGATTAGAGTGACAAGTCCAATCAGACCAAGATAAAATAAACAGTTCATGTTAATGATACTCTGGACAAGAATAGGAAGTTACTTTGCTGCTTTTGGCTGGGGTACAGTTAATTTTCTCCCCAGCAGCTGGTATGGGCTGTGTTTTGGATTGTGCTGGAAATGGTTGGCTAGCACAGGGATGTTTTCCTTACTGCTGAGCAGGGCTCACACAGAGTCAAGGCCTTTCCTGCTCCTCACCCCACCCCAGCAATGAGGAGCCTGGGGGTGCCCATGGAGCTGGGAGGGGACAGAGCAGGGACAGCTGACCCGAGTGACCACAGGGATACCCCACACTGGATGGACTCAGTGTATAAACTCGGGGGAATAAGAAGGAAGCAGAGGCATGAGGTGACTTAAAGATGGTGTTTGTCTTCCCAAATAACTGATGCATGTCATGGAGCTGCACTTTCCTGTGAATGGCCAAACATCTGCCTACATGGCAAGTGGGGAATTAATCCCTTATTTTGCTTTGCTTACATATGGCTTTTGCTTTACCTGCTAAATTTCCTTTATCTTAAGACATGAGTATGTATACTTCTATCCTTCTGACTCTCTCCCCCATCCCACTAAGGGGACAGCTCTGTGTGACTGATTTGTTGGCTTAGATTAAACCACAACAATTATTTATACTCATTATTAATGCTACCCCAAAAATTTCAATTAGCAAAAGTCCTAGTGACTTTTGTTTCTTAATTTGAATGAATTTTTTTATGATCATCTCTAGGACAGGCTAAGAAGTTATGAAGATCAAATACCACATTGCACTAACCATGGAAATGATAAATGTGATCTCAGTGGATATTGCAGTTGGATAGACAGAGAGAGATGTATTTGGTAGACTTTAGCTGAAAGATTCTCAGAAATAAATGAACAGAAAAGGGGAACTTTGAACAAGCATAATCTGTCCAAGCCAAGACAAAAAGTTATTTGGTTTAACAGCACATCCATTGTAATATCACTATTTAAACATCCCCATGGGGAAAAAAAAAAAAAAAAAAAAAAAAAAAGAAAGAGACAGAGAATCACCATTATTTGCTCTCTAAAATAAAGTGATGGAAATTCAAACAGTTAAATAATACCTGCTCTGGTTATAGCCCTTCCAGTTCACAGCCATTCACAATAAAACTAAGTATCTCCTCTAGTATCACTGGTAGCAAATTAGTATTTATAGCTTAGCAGGCAGTATAGAGCTAACACTTGCTTATGGTGCAAGATACAGAAAATGCAGTGAAAGAAATTTAGTTTTCCTGAACAATAGCTCACATAGAAAAACACATTTTAAAGTAAGACTGTTCAAGCAGGATGGAAACATATTCATTATGGAAGTCTGCATAACATTTGGGAGGGTTCATTAATTTCCTTTCAGCTTTGAAGGCAGTACATCCTTCCACTTTTTCTTGTGGGAGTGAAGCAGTATCCACCACAGAGGAAAAGAAATATACAGATTGCTCAGCCTACTTGGACGTGCAGAGATTCATGGGATGATGTGAGATGTGCTGAGGGTGCTGGAGGATACCCTGGGAAGACTTTTGGCACAGTGTCCCAGAGCTGTCTTGTCACCCAGTAGGTGAGTGACAGCTGGAGTTGTGGACAACAAGGCAGGCAGAGAACTGATCCAGGATGCACAGTGCCTGAGAGTCCAGCTGACAATCCACACAGTGGTGTCTCCCAGGGACCACTGTGGGGACTAGCACTGGGAATTGTCTTTGTTAATGCAGGACATGAGAGGACAAAGTGCACTCCCAGCAGAATTGTGGATGCCAACAAACTGAGGGGCATCAGTGGATATGTGGCAGACAGGGCTGCTGTCCTGAGGGATTGGGACACACTGCAGACATGGCTTGATAGCAAACCTCTGAGGTTTAGCAAAGGTCTTACCAATAAAGGATACTGACACACTGGGACGAGTCCAGTGAAGAGCACCAGGATGGGAGGGGATAAGGAGTATGGAAAACATGAGGTAGGTTTGCTCAGCATTAAGAGGGCACTGAGGAGACACATTACTCTCTCTGCAGCTTCCTGCACTCTGACAGATGCAGACTGACAGGCAAAAACCCCCATGTCGTTACATGGAAATCCTGACTAGATATTAGGAGAAAACTATTTAGTTTTACCATGAGGGTGGTCAAATATGCCGAGAGAGGGCACAGAAGCTCCATCACTGAAGTTGTTCAAAACTGTGATTCTGTTTGACTCTACTGGACAAGCCCTGAACATCCTGGTCTGAAGAGAACAACTGTAACAAAGGGGTTAGACTACTTAACCTCCAGAGGTCCCTCTTAAACTAAGTTGTTATATGATTCTACAAGAACAAATGATCTTAACAAAAAGATAAAAAAACCCCAAAAAGCAGTGAATCCATGATACTGATCTATCATTTTGTTTCTTTTTTTTTTTTTAATTTTTATTTTCCTCCAAACCAGTATTGTTATACTAAACATTAGTCTGAGCCTTTATTATTACATAAAACATTCCTTTATTCATATGTAATGAAAAGCTCATTATGACTTCCCAGCTACCAGTGCAAACAGTGTACTTAGCCAAATGGTAATTGTATCAGTCTTCCTTTTATTCCAATATTGCTCTGAAAGTTGTGTCCCTCAAATGAATAATTACCTACAGAATAATTAAATGTTGCTGATATGGTCTACTCATCCCACTTGTACATAGAAACAGCAAAGGCTGTCTTCCCTGAAATCTATCTCCGTCATTTTGGATAAGCTTACTGCCCATCACACGGCTGGCATCGATCCCCACTCAATTACAGATGAACATAGCACCATATTAAAAGACAAATAAGGTTTAATTTTAATCACAGACAGCCTGTAAGTCCATGTTCCATTATAGATTAAAAGAACCAATTATTTTCAAAAGTAAAGATTTAATGAAAGGCCTTACTAATATACAGACACATTGCTCCCTCTGCATTCTAAGTCAGACTCTGCAGTAATGTTTGAAATTGCTGCAAGCAATCCAACCAAGGCATGGGGATGCAACTTGGAGAAGAATGGTTTTCCTTCAGATACAAATACACTTTCTCAATAGGGTTTCTTTTGCAAGATTTCTCTTTCAAAAGAGTAAAATCACAGACCATTTATAGTCAACAAATTAACTTTGCGGCCAGAGTTTTATTGTTAGTAAGACAGAGTAAATGCAAAATAATTGCATTGAAGCAGGCAGAAATTCCACACTAATGACACTGAATGCTGCTGAAATCACTTTATCCCAGACTCAGAAAGGTAGTTAGGAACCTAATTCTCATCTGAATTCAATGGGAGTTAGACACCTACACATCTCTGAATCCAGACATTATAGCCTTCCATCTGTAACAACAGGAGCTGGCTTTCATAATTAACTCCAGAATCTAGGGCATCAGAACTCTTATTTTCTTGCTATTCATTCTTTAGTACTAGTTTCCAATCCTCCTTGTTTATTGAGGTAGTATAATGTTTGTGAGACTGAACTAATAAAATTTTAGCTCTATAATGTTGTTGATATTAGCACTGAGAATGCAAAGATAAAAACACATCTACAAACTGGGTAATGCAACAGTCTGTTAATAGTGCTATGACTGTAATTCCACTTGTACAGAGAAAGCCAGAGGGGTTATATACATATATATGTATATACATAAAGATAACATTCCGATTTTTAAAGCTGATTTTATATAATACCATGCTTTTTTTTAGGAATATCACATATACTGTTAAACCAGATATGCTTTAATGCATGGTTAAGTCACTTCATCTTTCTAAATTTGGACACACCTTCTTTAGAAGGTAAAAAAAATTAAAGCACTATTTACCAACAGACACTGTTATATCAATCTCACAATCATCGTTCTCAGTTAAAAACAAAAACCCCATAACAAAACAGGACTCCCTTGACTAGAAAGAACCTGTATTTTATGTGCCCCTCTAACCTTTGAGGAAAAGTGTACCAAATAAAACACTAGTTAGGTCTGTAGAATGAGGGTTCAGAAAAGAAATGCAGGCATTTCTGTTATATTTTAAGGATCTCATATCAAAAGATCACTTCGAATACTTCTGATGATGAGCAAAAGAGTTGGGAAACCTTCTCATCTACTTATACTCAGCCCTTGCTGTTTTCATGCTGCAAAATTCTTTTTGGTTTTGTCCTCACTGATCCCCGAAGGAAAAAAATCTCCAGCTTCTCTCCCCTTGTTAGATATTCACAAAGAGAATACGGGAGAACAGCAAGCAGGTGCTCCAATGGAAACAGCTCCTCACAACACAGGTGCACTGCAAAGATTCGGTTCAGAAAACAGCAGCTGTGTTCTGGGAGTGCTCCCACCTTCCTTACACACTCTTCCATAAACACAATTAACAGAAATGAGAAACAGTTTTCCAGGCCAAGGGATAACCAGGATTGTGCAGAACCGAATCCCTGCTTTCAGGCTGGAATCCTATTCTTTTTAATTTTTAATGTTCTTTTGACTGCAACAAATTCCAATTTTTGGGTACACCACCAAATTTGTCCAACTTGTTCTGTGAAATATCTTAAAAGACACATGGAATAAAGACTTTTTAAAATCTCTGCACAGAAAACCTATGAAAACAAGATAAAACAAGATACACACTGAAATTTCTGCCTTAGCATATATTTATTAGCAGCATGAGGATATAACAGTTCTTCAACAGAAGTAACAGGTTTCACAAAAATAGAATATGCAAAGGTAGAGCTCGTTCTCCAGCTGATCTAATACCAGGTTGAGTCAAGACATGGATTACTGGTCCAACTATGATTTTAGATCAGCACCATTATTTCCCTATATTGACAACAAATATATTGCACATTAAATACATTATCAATGAATTCTGTAAACTTTCTAATTCACTGTTATTTTAAATTCTAAATTCTGTCAGACTTCTATAAAGAAGAAACACATTTTATAAACAAGAAAAATTAGAGAATATTTCCTGGGTTTTCAAAAACCACCTATGTGCTTGCTATACATTCAGAAGTAGAGCCTTGTGTGTTGGAAATGATGGCTCACACTGAAAATGTCACCTGCTATTTATTGTCGTGTTTTCTTTTTCAGGTTCAAAGGCCTCACCAATATGTTGTAGCAGAAAATTGTTTAAGGCCATATTGTCTGCTAAATCCTCATATGTATCGCTCCTCTGTAAGAAAAACACTCTCCAAAATCTGCACACTGGGTTCTAGATTAAACTATTATAAAATGCACCTTTATAGGGGCCACTGAGTAACTTTTGCCTTCTGTCCTGGTTTTAGCTAGAGCTGATCTGAGTTAAGGTATTTTGCAAAAGCATTAGTCCAGAGTATTTGCAGCAGTGACAAATAAGATTTTCTGTTATTAGCTATCACAAAATCTGGCACAGCATTATGGGCAGAGTAATAAATGTCTTCATTCTCACTGTGGCACACAACACTGAGACATTTACATGAGATTGCTGTTGTCACAGACAGTAATTAAGTGCTTGATTCTGCCATGGCCTTTCTAAAGGTCTTGAGTATGTCAAATTCATGCTATGGTGCATCATATATATTACTCTGGGAAAATTTTATGAGCATGGTTCTGTAATATGCAGAGATATGCATATATGAACTTTCCTCTGAACAATACCTCAGTATAAAAACTAGTGCACTCAAAGTCTGAAATACTTAATAAAAATAGCCAGTTTTTATAAGCATAATTTTAAAATTATGAGTAATTTTGGCTGCATAATCAAACCCCTGAAGGGATGCAATAAAATATAAATTTAATCAAATACATTTTTAGAACATGCTTCAAGCTAGGGCATGTACAATTTTGATCCAAATATCTAGTCATGAGTATAATATCAGACCTTTAATTATAATTCCTATTATAATTGTTCTATTGAAGAAAATGTAGCCAGTGCCCTTACCTGCAATTATGCTCACACAGTCTGTAGAAAGAGTAGATAAAGACTCTCCTGTGAACCATTCCTTGCTGAGCTAATTCACCCAACTGGTTTAATTTCATTTGCCCTCAGTCTGCCATTGCAGTGATTACATCTAAATGAAAAGACAAGGAAACACCAAAATGAAAAAAAAAAGTCATTAGATTTATTGTCTAAATTTTCAATTTGAGTTCTATTTTTGAACAATCAGGAAGTCTGGGTCACAGAAAGCATGTTGCAAGAAAAAGCATTTGGTACTTTCTGATAGTAGTGTGTATGAATATCTCATCTAGTGGCTAAAATGTGTGGCATCCCTGAGACTCATTACAGTGCACACCTGGTGTTCTGTGATAGGTGCCCTGTATTTTACTCCTAATATATTGAGATTAATAAACCCATAAAGAAATGTCTTTTTGGGAATATCTAGTGCTAACATTGCAGGCTGCTCTTCAAAGTTAAATAGTCTTTTTAGAACACAGTTTTAAAAGGTTTTCTGTGGCAAAATGATCTGAGGGAATACCCAAATGCTTATTTTAAATACCTATATGCTAATACATAAGTTCCAATATTATAACATACATCATCTTCTAATATTTATTCAATGAAGCTTCTGCAATGCACATGGAGCTTTGGAAACTGCACTGCTGGCTGCGTTAGCAATGTCCAAAGGAGGGACATGTGGATTCAACAATCCCATGTGCCCAACCATGAGACCCTACCCACAGGAATGAACTAAGCCTGGAGATAACTCAGTCTCTTTTATCAAAACCAAATGCTATAAACACACTGAAGCTACTCCAGAAAGAAAGTAGGCACAAGGTTTCTCTCAAATGGCCCAGGACTCCCCTCCACCTATCTAACCCACAATACAGGTATTTCTCTGGAAAATATCAGCTCCCTGTCACATTTTATAGCTGCTTCATAGTGCCCAAATCATTGTTGACAATATTGGTTTTATTGCTGTACAATAGAATTCAACCCAGTAAATGGTCAAAAATCTTATTCAGGTGAATTCCAAGCTCCACAGTGCAATGTGTGGATACAATGTCAATTCTTTTGAACATGAGCCATACATGGAATTTTATATGGATTTTTCTCCTCCCCCAAAATCTACCTTGACCTTGCAAACTATGAAGTTGTTAGCTCAGTCTCCTGGGGAAATCATAGCAATAAATGCTAGGCTATTAAAATGTAGCATCCACTAAACTTCAACCCAAAGACCACAAATAAACAAACAAAACCCGGTATGACTTTCCAGTAAAGCCCAAACAAACTAGTCTATCAATTAGCCCAAAAAGCCCACTCAAAGAGGGCCTGGGGTGGTGATTACACCATGTATCAATAATTAGATTAATTAATTCAAATGATCTGATACATAAGCATGAAATAAAGAAAAAAATGGAAAAATACAATAAGCATACACAAGCACATTGGCCTCTCAGGCAAAACAGTGTCATGTAAGGATTTTTTTTCCATCATGTGACTCATTATGCAGTACTAATTACATCATCTCCCCATCTTGCTGCCTCTAGACACTCAATTGCTATGGATTGGTTGCTTTCCCTGAGGCTGCTGATACATTTATAATAAGCATGGACTAACCTCAAAGTAATGAATCCCACCCCCTTGATTAATTTATCTTAAACAGAAAATGTTACAGAAAACCCCAAGTATCTTATTTAAAAAAATATCAAAGATGTTCAGCTCAGCTTCTGAAAAAAATATTTTGCAATTGGAAACCAGCTTGATCATGCAGATGTCTGGCTTACACTCCTTTATTTTCTTTATATAGGGATTTAAGAAGTACAGCACCTTTTATACAAGTCCATTTAAATTATCTGGGCACCAAGCTTTTTGATTTCTGAATTAATTTAAACTCTAATATGTGACTACTTCTGATAATGCCATGAATTATATGTAAACTTTGATCATGCATATTTGAGTGGACAGTGCCAGAATTTAGTCTTGTTCTGTCATTGTCCATGCAACTTCAGATTTGGAAAGAGAGATTAAAATATTTGTTCTTTTTTCTGAATACTTGCCAAAGCCAAGGCATACCACTGGAAAATTATAGAATATTAAAAATTATAGAAAATGGAAAATTTCCAGACCTACTACAAGCACATGAAGCATAGTGATTTTAATGAAGATATGCTAATTATCAAAGTTTTGTCTAATACTTCCCTGGACTCTTTCTTGCATTGGTGCTTCACACAGCCTTAAGTACCAAAAATACATCCTGGATCATTCTCCTTTCCACCTCAAGACAGGGGAATGCATCCTTAAGGAATGGATGTCACAAAAAGATTTTCTGCCTTAAAACTGGTCTCCATTTGATAGCAACGTGAGTCAAACCCACAGTCAATTATGGGCACAATATGCAGCAAAATATCCATGATTACCTCAAAGAAAGCTCAGACAAAAGAGATCTTTAGAGTTTGAGTAGAAAAATACAACATAACAGCCTACTCAGAAATGTAAAGTCTCCTTTCTATGAATGCAATAGTTTCATTTAAATAAAATCAGGTAAGCAGTAGCTGCAGGGGTGGAGGAAGCTCAACGTTATTAGCATTCCTGAATGTTACCAGTGTTAACAAATTCAAGTATTTGTGAGGAAGAATACAGGGGGAAATGTCTGCTTGTGTGCCTTTTATGACACACAGAAAATAGATCCATAGAATACAAGAGAAAAGTAGAAATTCAAGGATGTCAGTGCCTGACAATAACATAAACAAGGGTGTACAAAAAAGTAGTCAAATCAGATGATAAACATATTCACCTTTCTCGGGCTTACAGTTATTTTTTTATTAAAAGAGTGGAAAATAACTGAACTCTGAGATAAGCTGAAGGTTTGGTCATCTCCTCTGCAAAATTTGTATACTCAAAGTATTTCATACACACTCTTACCTTTTTTTTTTCTTTTGGTTGTTCCTGATTTTGTTCATTGTTGATAAAAGAAAAAGCTAGCAGTTTATCTGAAGCAAGAATTTACAGCTGTAGCAACACTTCTAGGGCACCAGCTTGCCAGGCTGACACAGTAAACTTATGAGTGCCAAAGACATGGAATCCATAAATTCCCACATTTAAAATTAAAAAAAAAAAAAAAGAAAAAAAAGAAAAAAAGGGAAACAAAAGCAGAAAAAATAGGGGAGTGAAGCATAATTATCATGCCAATTCCTTTAGCTACCAGACTTTTGCAGGAGTAGGAGCTCCACCCTCTTTTGAAACTTTCACAATACACTGAAAATTTATGAAGATATAATGGGAAAGAAAGAGGGAAACTGACAGAGTGAAAAAATATCTTTTCAGTTTACAACACCTTCACTTGGGAAGCCTGACAGTCTATGGTCCATATTCATCATTAGATAGTCAATATGGATTGTGAAAAGGGAGAGAAATCCCTTATCTTTAAATTAAAATTCAGATCCCTGGGTCCAAAATTTCAATGATTTGAAGTCACTGCAATCCGAAAGAATGGTACTGTGCTTCTCCAAGAGCCAGAGCAGAAAAGAAACTCCAGATCTACTGAAAGGATTAAGGGCTGCTACCAACAGCACTGAAGATATTCTGGGTCCAGATATTAAATATATAAATGATGGATACCCCCAGGGTGAGTGTTGAAGTATCTCAGTCCTGTATTTAAGCAGTTTAGTTTTAACCATTTGTGGAAAACAGAAATGGACACTTCTTATCTCCATGATGGAGCCATCAAAGATTAAATGATTTTTACAAGCCTAGGTGTCACAAATTCCATCTAAAAATATTCACTTTTAATACTACAAGTGTTTAACTTCTCCAGCCATTTATTGAGTAGCACCATGTACTCATGAACTCCAGATATTTTGAAATCCAGAAATTAATTTTGATCAAAGCAAAGCTCTAGATCAAAAAATAAGTTGTATGCCTGTGGTTTTCACTATGAGAAATGTTGAAGGACAAACGTGGCCATTCAGAAATTTTCATTATATAAATTCAAAACTGATCTACACAGAAGACCATTTAGAACACAGCAATGCTAATGATGCAAAGAACTGAATAAAAATCCATAGTCACTGTAAAAATTCAGCTTAAACTGACTTGGCTGGTGAGCTTCAGTGGCACTCTGAAAGGGTAAGTTGCAAATGAGTCAAACCAATGGGCATGAAAATTCCTAAGAAATGTGATTTTTTTTTTTTCTCAACTCTGTCCAGTAGCAAGGAGGTGATTCAAATTATTCAGCAGATGGCTCAGATGTAAAAACAGCTTGGTCGAAGAAGGACAAGGCTAATTAGAGTATTATGCCTGGGCCTCCTCTTTATTTTCTACCTCCATTTCCCAAAGAGTGTCTCCTGTCTCTCCATTTCTCTTTCAAATATCACCTGAAATCTCAGCAATGCTCTTGTGCAGCAGCAGGACACCAGAGAATGGCAGAATGAGCAGGAGATCTGTGCTAAGCAGGGAGCCAGGAGGTTGCCTTTCCCTCCGGGCAGGGGTGCTGCTCTTTCCAGCTGCTCACAGGGAAGCTGCTGCTTTGCTGCATTCCCAGCTGCTCGGGTTGAAAGCACCTGCAAATACCTGGCCATGCTCATGCAGACTGGCGGCCACGTTTCTGTGCACTGCTCCCTAAATTGGAACCATGTGAACACATGAGATTGAAGGCCATAGATTTCACACACCCAGTAAGAGGAGACTAACAAAAGGATATTTGCTTTGGAATGGATAAGATTATTGACATTCACAAGGTTGCACATCTGTACCAGAGAACAGGAGAACCATTTTGTCTTGTGATCTAAGTCAAAATCATACAAGCAATAAATACCATCCTATTCTGAGCTCTTTTTTTTCCTTTTCACGTTATCAGAGAAAAAAAGAACAATGTATCTGCCCATGTGAATAACTACTTCTCTATTTTACACATAGACCATATTGCTGCACATGGCAGGAATTACTGTCCATCTAATGCAGAGATGTAAATAATATGAACCCTGAGAGCATCTATTAATTTATTTCTTTGCTCATACAATTTCAAGTGTGATTGTTCATTTTATTTCTTGCCTTAACTGTATCAAGGAAAGGGATGGGGATCCTTTATACAAATCCTTTATATTTAAGGTAACCTAAATAGATATTGATTAAAAAGACTGCCACCAATGCTATCTTAGCATAACATAAAAGGGTACAAAAATACATCAAGGCCATTTAGCATTGTCTTTTTTTCTTAACAGAATACTACAATCATATCTATGCAAAGCCATTGTGAGATATGCAGTGTTACAAGACTTCTTGATTATTCATTAAGAGAGCATCAGCAGAGCTGAAGAAAACACCTGTGAACAAGGCTGCCTGGATGACAAACAGCATTCATATATGAGACATGATTTTAATAGGGCATACATAAGTGAATTAGTAAATCACATTCTGTGAATTTTTAGAAAGCAGGGTTAAAACAATATTTATTACTGATTAAAAGCTTGAAATCCAAGATGACCTGTACTAACAAATTTTCTAAAGCTTTCTAAACTAAATGCAGTTAGATCTTAAAATGTCCCCAGCATCATGGACAGTAACGTGTAGGTACAGAAGCCAGCCAGGTATCACCTATCCTGACAATGCTTTTTCGTAGGAGAAATTGCTAAGACAGAGAAGTTAGCAGAGTAGTGACAAGATGTTCAGATTTCTTTTTGCTGCACTCCACCGCAGTCGTGGATGAAACAGGGACTGGATGCAACCATCATAATAAAGATCAATACAAGAGTAGTTTAAACTGGTTTTTGGACTCTATGGATCTCAAAGAAGAATAAACATCTTCCCTTTTCTTAATGAAGTTGTTTCTGACTTAATAAGATCAAACTCTAAGGAATATTTTTCTTTTTTTTTTCCTAAAATTTATGCAAGGGTTCGAAGTTACCCCAACTGGCTTCAGCATACCAAGCCCCTGCAGAACTTCACCACAAACAAAAGCAGTTGTAACAGGCCCAGTGAAATAACTAAGTCCACAGCTCAGACAAGGTACACACTAATATGAAACAGTAATATTATAAAGGTGTTCCAAACATTATTTTGCAAAACTTCAACCATCATATTCAGCAAGTGTATTGTTAATTACAGTCACTGTTTAAGCTGCAGCCACACTCAGCTGGGTGAAGACAGTTTTGTGCATAATCTGAAAATATACATAAAAAATCTCTATATAACATATAAATAATAATGCAAAGAGTCCAGCCAACTTTATCTTATTTTCATCAGATAATATAACTTCCAGCAGTGGTTGTATTAACATACTGCTTTTAGGGAAAGAAACTGTGAAAACCACCATGTAAATGGAAATAATTTTATACCATACTTTCAGTAAAAAATCTTCTAGAGGGCTGGCAATCAATACAATGCAATAATTTGGAGGTGTTTTAATCACACCATCTGGGTTGTAGAACTCATGGGCAAAAGAGTGTTCCTATTAGTGTCTCTAACAGTAATTGTTATTTTAATTGGCTGAAATAAACTCTGCTGCCCCCAGGCCAGTCATAGCATTATGATGCTGTAGACCTGCTTTCCCTTCAGAAGGTAGAAGTGCAATGGAAAACTGTCTTGTGAATAAGTAAGAAGCTAAAATAGAGCAGTTACTAATTTTCATAAAGATTGTTGGGGGGTAAAAACAAAACAAAACAAAAAAAACACCATACCCTAGAAATAAAATGGAATACAATCTCGTAAATTTTCCTGGGCACAAAAGCTTTCTGGCATTACACAACATTTTAATCATGCATCTGGAATGTAAATTAATGGAGAAAGGATGGTCTTGTAGCTACCTCATCTTCTGGCTCTTCTGACAAGAGTTCCATGTAGGTGATAATTATAATGTATAATTTGGGTGATTTAAAGTGTATTGGAAAGAGAGGACATTAAAAATAATTTTAGAAACTGATATTTTGCAAAATATCCTTGGCCATCATATTCAAGGTAGAATCAATATCCCTAACCAGTTAATCACAGAAATATTTACTTAAATAAATATTTGCATCTAAATCAAGCAATATCAAAGTCTTCATCTGTTAATAAAGGAACCATGTTTGGTGCTTATCTCACTTTGCTCTGTAGAGCACAGCCACAGAACAGCTGTGCTGGAAGGACTCAGGGCCCCAGCTCACATCTCCCCAGGAACATGCTAATCCCAGTTTTTGTGAGGGATTTCATGTTTTACCAGCCCCTTGAAACTGGAGCACCAGATCAGAAGAACATGAACCTAACAAAAGGAGTGAATTCAGACTTTGTAACAACAACTGATGTCCTTCCACTACAAAGTCAGGCTTTTTGACACCTGGACTGGAATGGACAATGTCCAAACAAAGGAAATCTTTAGGACACAGCATTTCCAGTAAGATATTCCATGAGGCTGGCCACTCGGCAGGGTTGCTGCTGTGTTTTCTATCCAGTGATGGTTCACTGTCCCCAGAGAGTCCTACAGTGCCCAAGGTTGTTAGAAGCACAGACATCCTTCAGGTCCAGCCTTTAAGTAGCCTGCTTATCCACAGGCCAGGTGGTTGGGCCCTTTGCAGGCAGCAGTGTCTTGTCATGCTACAATTGCTTCAAAATTGTACAATTGCTTGAAAAGGTTGGCATGGGTTAATTCTGGGCATGAGCAAATACACCAAAAAGAAAAAAATATACAAAGAATTTTTGGATCAAAGGCAAGGCTAAACTAAGGTGTCCTTCCTGCCTCTGTGTCCAAAACCATTTTTTTTTACACTAACTTCACTAACTTCTATATTTAAGTGTGTCCTGGTCTCTTCCTTGGGGATAATGATACTAAAACACCTGCAGGATTTTGGCTAACACTGAAACAAAGTGACTGATTTGCCTGTTGAGAGAAAAAGCTTTTTCTGCAGGAGATTTGAGCTGTATGAGGCCTCCTACAGACTATACCCTCCTGAAGGACTTCAGGACTTCCTGCTATTTCATTTGGCATCTTCACCTCCCAATGCTTAATAACAGTATTTTAAGGGATCAGTAAAGAAACACAAGTTGTTTTTTTTTTAAATGAAATAACTTTAGTAATGTCACCTTGCTGCTCATGGCCTTTGCCATATTTTAAGGTATAGAATAGACAAATTGTGCTTAGGCAATTAAAAAACAGGGAACCAATATTAAATCCTTATAGTTTTATATGTATTATATCCTTATACATATATATTTCATATTTTGAAACATAGAGTCTTGTTATCAAGGAAATAAACATAGAATGTCCATTTTAGAGGATTGAGCTTTGAGATAACTGTGGCTGAATGTCTCCTATGTTATAAAAGGTTTTTACAGTCATTATGTTCTGCCTTTATAAAGCAACAGCAGCTACTATTTACAAGTTCAAGATTTGCCAGATTTCAGCAACAGTATTGACCCACCTTATGTTTATATCTTTTGTTTAATGGACTTACACAAATATTTTGGCTCCATGCTTCCACGATTAAAAAAAAAAATAAAAAAATCCAAGAACAAATGTGTTTGGCTCTATTGGAAAGACAAGAGCTAGCTTTTCTCTGATTACAAGCTTTGTATCATCCAGGCAGTCCAGGGTCTTGTCTGGCCTTGTTTAGCCCTGACAGCAATTGTCTAGCAATTAGGTAATTGTTCCTTGAATTAGTTTTAGTTAGTTTTAATTTATAGCAACGACAGGTACTTATTCACCATGGAGTGAATGAACAGCATCCAGCAAAACTGTGCTCTGGGAGAGGACTCAGGCAGCACCAACAGAGGCCCCAGGACATAAGCACAAATCAGGATCTGTCCAGGAGGACAACATTCTTCCATTCCCATGAAATCAGTTTTAAAGGAAACAGAGTAAACAAAAAAGACTGAACAATGGAACTGATGGAAAGTAAAAAAAATACATAAGCACACTAAATTTTATAAAAACAAACCAAATTCACCCTAAAACTGGGAAGGAAGAAACTGTCAATATCAAAAGTTTCCCAATACAAAGAAGGAAACCTTCCTCACTTTCTCACAGCCCTCCCAACAAAGGCTTCAGGATGCTTTTTGTAACCCCCAGCTTTTTGTAACCCCTGTCCCCTGATAGGGGGTCACTCCTGGTACCCAGGGGACAACCCTGGTAAAGTTTAATTAATTTACCAGATTTCCACAAAATAGCTCTCAAAACAGGAAAAAAGCTTAATTTAAGTTATACTTGCTCTTCTTATGGATGTTCATTTTTTAACCAGTGCAAATTTACCCTTTTTCATCTGGAGCAGCTTCTTTACTGTAGTCAATGGTGTCATGTGGAAACATTAGGAACAGATGTGGGTGATTAATAACAGTAGAAAAGCTAAATTTTTTATGATAGACCACATAAATCTCTCCACTATGAGATGTCAGCTCTTCAGTCTGTAGCCTTTGTATAGTTTTTCTGAGGTGTTTGTTGCTTCTTTCTCCTTTGAAGTACTCATATGATAAGATACTAATTATAATGATGCACTAATTATCAGAGACCTGCAGCATTAAAGACTGATATTTATTACCTTTTGTAATTTCAAAACTCAAAGAAAGTCCTTATAGTCAAGTTACCATGACAGTAAATAAATAAGGAATACTATTTGGAAGATGTTATTTGCAAAAACCCCTTTTTTCAGCACAAAATTTTCTATGTAAGATGTTTTAAGCCACTGATGAAAGAGGGCATTCTAATGTATTCTAATATGCCCATAAAGAAACAACTTGAGAATATTAAGTTGAAAGAAAATTCAGCAAAATTACCAATTTTAAAATAACTTTTTCTAAAACTTATCTTAAGCTTGACTCTAACTGGAATGGTACTTAAGCCTGTGCTTAACACATGCTTACTGAGAGCAGGGTAACTGGTTACCCTGTGGCTGAATATATCCTTGCACACTTGCTGAATGAGCCTGTAGGAACTAATATCAATTGAACAGATCTCGAGATTCAGAAAAATTATTGGTGTTTTCTGCAGCCAGCACAGACCCACCACATCCTCTATTATTCTGAAGCTACAAGACACTAATATGAACTAAATTTTACAAGAATAACCGTACCAATTCTACTCCTTTACCTTTTGTAAACAATTTTTTTTACTTAAAAAAGAACCATAGTAATATTTACAAGTAAAATGTGAGCTTCCCAGCACCTATATTAAATTAAATATTGACTTACCAAGTACTATGCCATCCATTATTTACTTTACTCAATCTGTGGGATTTATTAAAAAATTGATAAGAATGGCTACTGGTAGAATCCCTCCAGGTGAGCTCCCTAGCCAAGCCAATTATGAAATAAGTAAACCTACAGTTACTACAATAAAATGACAGTATTCGATTTTAGCAGTTGGTGATATTTTAAAAGGACGCTTTGAGACACTTACTTGAAATGAATTAGGTGCAGTTTCATATAAAAAATTTTAAGATTGCTTTTATTCTGTTATTTGCCAGACCTTTCTGTTCCCCTCTGCCCTTTTCTAAAAGTTGATTTCTCATTTTATTAAAAGGGTTTTTTTCCCTGTATTTCAACAGTTCTCTTTCTCCCCTCATGCTCTCTATTTTAAACACACTTTATATATCTGAGAAGTGTGCTACAGACCAACCTGCAAGGAACTGTGAGAATATTTTTAAGTGTGAAGAAAAGTTTATAGGTAAAAGGACATTCCCAGCTATCTTTTTCATTGGTGCTAATGGTTAGAGTGCTACAATGTGTGCAGGAATGAGTTTTGCATACAATTTTTCATGTATGCAATTCCATGGACACACAGGTCAGGCCTGCATAGGTTTCAATGTCCTTAATTCAGATTTCCCATTAAACCCTAAGCAGTGCACACCAAAGAAATAATCAAAAGCATTCTCAGTATTGTTAACTACAAAAAAACACGGCAGGGGAGTGAGAGGTGCAGAATCCACAAGCATCCTTTTTTGATTGGTGTTGTTTTTAGTTAACAGATTATTTTCATTATTAAGTCAATAGATAAATTGTAAAGTTATGAGGGAACATGTCAACATTGCATGATACATCCCTGCTCTCCAAACTCAAATTCTTTTATGTTGAGTGGGCCTGTGGTTGCTTTCCAACAGGGATAAACTTCACCTGGTTTTGATCCCCAGACAAGGTCGATAACTTTCCAATGTAAAGAACATGGAAATCATGCAGGAAAAACATATTACACCCTCAGGTGGCAATTGGTTACATCCTTGCTTTGAAAGACTACAGCTGGTTTGAAAACAGAAAATTAAAGTTCATAAAACTTAACTACTTAAGAAGGTTTTGAGCACAGAGAGCTCCTCAGACCCTGAACCCAACCAATTCCAACATTTGTGATTTACACATGAAGGCACTGAAATATCCGGTGGAAAATCCACCTTTATTCAGGTCACCATTAGAGAACTCCTTGAACATCAGCCTCTACCTCTGACACCGATGAGTGTTCTGGAAGAAAAGGACTTCCATTCTCAAACAGGTCCCTGTGGGACCGAAGATCCAGGCTGAAGTCACCAGGCAGGATGTGGTGGCATTTTGACAGACACGTGCTGGGGCAGGGGAGTGCACACCCACGGCACGGGGCCAAGTAAGTGAAAAGCTCTTGCTCCTTAGCTGCTGCTCACTCTTAGAACCAGTCTGGTCTGAAAAACTCTGTTTGTTCTGGCACAAAAACTTTGCTCAAGCTTTGCAGAGATCCAGAAGAAAGCACACAGCATGAGGAGCTAAGTTCATGATTTTTCATTATGTTTGGATACACTACTAATAAAGATTTCTCTACAGAAAATCCTCTGCAACATCATATCTATCAATACCAGCACTCAGACACTAATTCTGTCAACAATAAAAGAGTGATCATAATCTTGCACCTGCATATAAAGAGCTTATGGGCTTTTTTTTGATAATGAGTGGCAGAGGTGCCGTGGAACTGCAAAAAACGTCTCTCCAGGAGACAGCTTAAGAATTCACATACCTGTAATCATAACTGGGGAGATGGTACATTTTTAAAAATCAGTGTGTGTGGGAAGGAAAGAAAATGAAATCTTACATGTAAGTACAAACTACTTAGATATTAATTCTGGGTCTTGATATGAAGTGGACAAGATCAAAGATGTGAATTTTAACAACTACTCAGTTAATTTTAAAATATTTTGGGAAGCTCAATATTATTTAGCATGTCAGCATCTTACAACAAGGAAATGAGGACTAAAGCTTGGCCTTACTCTTGCACCAGCATAAAATCTACATTTTAATTTTCTTACAGCCAAAAAAAGGAGGAGGAAAACAAACCTATCCTTTCAAGATTTGAACATTTTGATTTAACCCTTATGATTTTATTTTAAAGCATCCACATGAGTTATGTTCTTTAAAAGTAATACAGAGCATTTATAAGACATGATCAAATATTTCTTAATCCTAAATAAATTATTGAACTTTAGGGATGAATCATAATCAAAGGACGGGCATAAACAAGAATCTTGCTCACAGGAATTGGGAATGTTGGGAATCTTTCTCCATTCAATGAACCAATGCACTAGAGAAAAAAACAAGACTGAATCCTCTTCCTGTTCTATTTCATTTTCCTTGTGAGGAAATATTCCTTCCTTCATATTTTTTCTTCCAAACATTTCAGAAGCCTGCAGAAACTGTCCAGCATCTTTCTGCTCTTTAGTAGAGATTTGCAGGAGCGGGGACTTCCATGCTGATCTCTTGGAAACATGTTGTCTCATTTCGACTGTTTGAAATGCCATTTTAAGAGCTTGGGAAGCTTCCAAAAGAAATCTAAGGACGTTTCATATTAAGAATTATTAAGGTATGAAGCAAATGTTATGGGAAGAAAATGTTATGTGGCAGTTTGCAAAATAATTGGATTCTATAACCATTGTGGAAAAAGGATTAGCTTTTAAATTCTCTAAAATACTCGCACAAGCAAACAGCAGATGTTTCTTATATTATGAAAAGGACATCCTATACATACAGTTTAAAATATTCATCTGAGGGATAGTAGTATATTATGTTTAAAGCTGTGGGGTTTGACTTTGAAATTTTTAAAATGTTTTTTAAAGATTTGAAACCTTTTAAATATATATATTTTTTTTATAAATTAAAGTAATTGAAGGAGCTAGTTCCAGACAGCAAATGAAAACACAGTCATTTAGCTGACATTAAGTTATGAAAATATTACATTTTTTTGAATGTTGTCCCATGTGTTTGCTACAGATGGGTGCTTTGAGAAAAGATCACAGTGAATTTTTATATTGGAATTATCAAAGTACCCCAAAGAATCTCTTTTCACAAGGAGTCACATGGAAAAGAGGAGGGGTAATGGATACAAGTTACTTCTGGGGAAATTCTGATTGCACACAAGGAGAACATTTTCCCAATGAGAACAACCAGCCATTGGTATAATCTCATAATCTCAAGTGATAGATTCCCCAATATTGGACACATTCAAGATTCAGCTGGGCAGGGTGCTGGGCCATCTTATCTACCCCATGTTTTTACAATGCTTTTGCCAAGAAAGCTTGAACCAGATTATCCCTGAGGTCCCCCTCCATCCTGCTATCCTGTCCATGCAAATCACCTTCTAAACTTAAAGAATGCCACAAAGGACTTCCCCTACAACCATGAAAATTTAATTAGCAGATACAAAGAGAAAGGCAATAATGCATAATGACTTTTTTTCCTCGTTTAACCTAGAATAATCAAGGATATTAAAAAATTACATGACTAAAAAATTTAAACTTAACCTGTTCATGTAGGGATTTGTTTTCTAGTTTAGGTTGTGTGGAAGCTGGAGTGATTGACATTTACCCTACAGATACAGCCAAACAGCCAGACAATGCTTCAAAGAAAACCACTACAGACACTAATTTTACCTAATGCTGACATAAAACCAACAGCCCAAAACACATTACTCCATTTTCCTGTATTTTCAGTGATAATACATTGCAGTGGGTTCAAGTATCAGCCAGAGAAAGATCAGATTTTTTAATACCTTTCAAAATTTTTTCACCTGGTTTAGTGAGAATCCTGTTTTTTCTTGCATCTGCACGTTTCAAGAAATTTATGACATGCGTGAAACATTTGCTCTTTTAGTTTGGCTCCTACTTAGCATAGAGGAATGAGGATTAGAGAGACTCACAGGTATTTAGAGTAGATTGAGACTGATATTCCCATTGTGAACATTTTCATTAGGTGTGTCATAAAATAAGAGTGAGAGAGGAGGGAGGGAGAGGTGACATCCTCACTAGGATGGACTCTGCGCATTTCCAGCCAGCAAGGGGCTGCAGTGCTGAATTTCTGACCTCTCTGGGATAACGTGGAGCTGGAGCTGGCATCCAGGCCCTGGCAAAGCCCAGCACACCCACGAGCCTCTGCATGAGGTCCTTGCCAAGTGCCTGAACGTTCCCTTCCCATCCCAGAAACCCAGGTGTATTGTAGATCAGCACAACTTACAAGCAGAGTGTGGAAATTTATTATGATAATTGTTGCTTTTATTTTTTATTTCCCTGAACTCAAAGATAATTAATGCCAGTATGTGTCCTGGTGTCTGACTCCCTTAATTGGCCCTATGGTGCCTTGGGTGTTTGAAAATTCACTCACTTAAAGCCTTTTTTGTGTTTCTTTTTTTTTCCTTTTGACTTGTTTTCCTGGAGCTGTTCATTAGTGCCTAAAATATTTGATTACATTTAATTGTAACGTCTTCAGTTCTGTGCACCTGCTGCAATTTATGCAGTGGGGGAAAATAAGACCTACAGAAGCTAAAAAGTGACATGAGGAATTGAATGTTAAAAAGAATTCCTCTGCAAAGGGTAATTGGGGTTAAATATGGAAACAAACCAAACATATTCTCAGTTGGGATTTCCTATCTGCTATGGTAACACCAAAAGGATTTATTGCACAATGGTTTCCTTTTCAGTGATCACATTCAAAGGTTTCATCTCGATTTTAACATTCCTAATTATTTTAAACAACATCTCTAGCATGACAAAGTCTATTTGGTGTTGGTCCTGCAGAGCTGCAGTCCTGAGCCCCACTCCATCATGAAGATGTGTTGCTTTAGTACATCTTTCCAGTCTTGCCACCTTGTAACAAAAGATGTACATTTTGCTGCCTTTTTTTTTTTTCCTTACAATTACTGAAATGGTTAAATTTTTACTGCCTACCACTTTAGTTTTAAAACACAGATTACAGCATTTGCAAATCAGTCAATAATACTGATACAAATTAGCAGCACTTAGTACTCAAATTCCCCCGACATCACTGGAGAAGGAATAAGGGATAGAGCAAAAGAGAAAAATCTTGTGCATTTTTAGAAGGGAAATTACATCAGAAGGTATTTTTTAAGGCTGTATCATGCTTTCTCATTTACTCCAAGGGGTGGTGTAAACCTGTAGAATAGGTTCTAAAACATATATTTTTCAGAATAAAGCTGATTAGATCAGTTTTAACACTTCAGTGTTAGCATGACATGAGAAATCCTCATTTCAGCACTGCAGAGGAGAAGCAAAGAACAAAACTCTCACCTGCTGATGTCTATGATAGCTTACAGCACAGAGCTCACTGCTGGGACCCATTAAGTACTCTTTGCCAAGGGAATTCCACAGTTCTTATGCAGTAGCATCCCAGTGCTTTTATTTATTTCTCTGTTTGGTAAATATTACCTGGGGCATTTTAAAGCAACAGTTAGTGATCCTGACAAATCAAGGTCAGAAATAGATTTATCTCTGCCATCTCTTACTAAGCATGGCACAGACTTAAAAATACAAACACTGGTATTTCTGCTTTTAGAATAATATTAGTGATAATAGTCACAAGCTGTAATAAACTGTCAAGGCTCCCAAGAATATTATCACACAACGAACATTTTATGTTAATATCTACTTTTCACTCCATTGGGGAAACCACAGAGCTGTCAACAAATGCTAGAAATTAATCTTACATCAAATCAGAGACAGCAATACATTGATGAGAGATGTGATGACAAACACTCCTCTCTAGTCATTCCCAACAAGCCTTTAAACAAATGTTACAGCAAATGTGTGGCATATTTTTACCTCAATTCAAGAACTGCCCCTGACGTCAACAACAGAAGACTGCTCTACAGCTGAAGGCATGGCACCAGCAGTGAGCAGGATGGTATTTTATTCCCTAGATTCAAGACAGATTTCCTGTCAAGACACTTGATTTATGTTTCCCTGACCTCCTGTGTAAAATGGAAATAAATGATGCTTTTTGCCAGTTTTTAATCACAGCACATTTGGTACCCCCAGAAGCCACTGCTTTTGAACTTCCTTACAACCACACTCCACCAGTCACAATGTAAATTACAGGGCTTCTCAGATGAGAATATAAATCCAATGTTTTAATTCTGTTTTTGCAAACAAGCCTGAGTAATTACCTCAAAAGAGGTGACAGGATGCATTTAATGGATTAAGAACAGTCTCATTATTTCTATTTTGGAATATTGAGATTTTTTTTGACACTTAGAGGCAAAAAACGGATAAGTGGCCAGAGCTGTAATGTCCAGCAGTTAGGGATGACATGGAACTGTGACAACCTTGGTACATAAACAGGACCTCACAGCAAAGTGGCTGAAGTACATGCACAAGCAACATGCACTCTTATTATTGCAAGTAAATATTTTCAGTTTTAGACTTTAATATAACTTGATAAAGCAAAACCAATTAGGTTTTTGGTATTCAGATTCATTATTCAGATAGCAAAAGGAAGCAAAACTGTCTACAAAAGAACATTGGTTTCAAAAAAGCAAGTAAAACTAAGATATTCTATGCAGTTGAGAGCAAGGGAAAGAAAACTAAAAACCCAAAACAGGAAAACCTACAAACAAAACGTGTTTTCCTCACATGATAAAATTAAGTAAATGAGAGCCAGGCATGTTTGCTTTACAATGATCTCAGAAAAGACCAGGAGTTTCCAGCTTAATATTCATGCAGGGCAAACCCAGGCTGTGAAACAGCACTTTTAGGCTCTTGGTCGTGCATCAGCTCTTTAGATTTAACAGGTCTGTAGGTATTTCTTTGTAGAGAAGGTGGTGCTTATGTTGTATCTGATATCACATTCAACATAAATACAGAATATAATCTCTGCCTAAGACACTGCACTGCAGTCTTCTGTCCTAGCTATTGAGAGAATCTGAAGTTTATCAGATTTAGTAGCTTTGTGCTGCTGGGCTTGGAATCATTCCACAGGGATCCTTTTCCTCTGCTCCCTGCAGCCACAGGGCCAACAGACAGCAGGGCTGGCACTGGGCACAGCCCCACCCAGCCTGCACTTCTGCACATCTGTTATGAGCACCTGAATAAAAAACTGGGTGAAAAAAAAAATGGGCAATAAGAGTTTGAAGTTGAAATATAAAAAAAACCTAAATGTTTCTTGCAGAGGTGAGGCTGTCACAGAGGGGAGTACATTTACACACAAAGAACCTCTTCAATACTTGCAAACTACCTGGAATGTAGTAACAAGGTTAAGCAATGAGTATTAGTAGGAAAGGTTTAAAAATATATGCCTTGCTCCAGTTAGCTGAAATTTTGGAGCTTTGCTTTTCAAACTCTTCTGTTAAGCTCATCATGAAGGCGTCTTCTGCACAGCTCATTCTACAGAGGTCTTCTTCATGATATTCTCATCTGAAATATTCCACCCTGTTGACCCAATGTCTCATACAGAACTCACTCTATGATAAAGGCTTAAATAAACATTCTTGTATATGGCTGAGAAAAGAAGGATAAATTCCATCTGTGACTCCCTTCAGGTTTTTCTCAGTTCTAAATACCAGCAAGAGTTCTTGTCTCTTATTTTTCTAGCTTCTCAAGAAACTTTGGCAGAATCTACAAGCTCTTTGCAACAATCAGAGAATTATTGATTTTTCAGACCAATGTACTTTTAAAATATCCTAGTGCAATTTTATGATAATCAAACTTAACAAAAATCAAAATAATTTCAAAGATGCTGTGATCTTGAATATTTAAAAGAGCATATGTGCTATTTTAACACTAATATCCCTCTAGTATATAAAGCCATGATAAAGGATTAATGAGGTTTTTTTTATTACAGCTTCTGAGTTTTGAAAAAAATATTCTTACTAACATTTCAAAGTGAATAAAGAACCCAGTAATCTTCTTTTGTGAGCATTATGAATATTTAGAGATGCAGAACAAAAGTCTTTCTTACATGCAGAAACCTGAAGGCTGTTAGACTCCTCCCTTGAAAACCAGGTTCAAGCACAAAAGTTTAGGAATAAAGGAATAAACATAGTCAAAAACCAATCCATTACTGATCTAATTATGAAATATCTCTATGCATTCTGTTATTTCTAGGTAAATCAACCAGATCTTTCTGTTGTTTTATTTATTCCAAGTATTAAAATAATTAAAGAAGAAGAGGCAGGAGGCACAGAGCAGTGAATGTCAAGAACACTTGATGCAACACCCTAATGATGAATGTTCCAGCATACTCAAAGAAACAAGTTTCTCTAGAGATTGTTTGAATGAAAACAATGTAATGGCACAAATAGCATAAGCTGAGTGTGTGTGGGTGCACAAGAAAGAAAAGGAGAGAGACAGGCAGCAGTCATGTTTCTTGTAGTCGGTGGTGTGTGGTGAATAATTGATCATCTCTTCCTTCCCTCTGATGAGTTCACTAATTCTCTCAGTGCCACACTCCTGCAAGTGTCACGATCACTATTAAACCAGCAGAGGAACCCAACAAACCCCAGAGAATAGCTCCTGTCTGGGATGCCTTTTAAAGCACCAACTGAAAAATTAAATGTGAAAAGCAAGAACATGATTCTGAAGTCTCCTTCACCTTTGCTGTGTGCTCTAATGCTCTACTTGATAGGCACTGTGCCACAGCCCAACACTGAATTTATGGTGCCTGCAATTTGTAATAAAAGAAGGGAAAGTAGATAGAGTCGTTCCGTTTGTTGAAAAAATGGCATTAACTGCTTATTTTATATGCAGTCAATTAACAGCACAATTTACAGACTTAAAAACGATTTGTGAGTTAATTTGCACTTCTGAAAATGATGGGTATATAACAGCCAAAAGTATTCAGTATTATTTCATACTGAACAAATTCCCTTATGAGATAATGAATTAAGGACATTGCTCATTTCAAAACCCGAAGACAAAGCTGCCCCATGCTTTAATCTGTGGTTACAGATATTGCACAAGATAGGGGTTTTGTCTGGTGTCAGTGAGCCATAGAAACTATTCAGAGGTAAATTCTTTTACCTGAATTCAGTAAGATGATCACTGACTTATTTTTCAGACTCTTAAGGAATACAAGAGCTCAGATGGACAAAACTATGGGTACACACCTGAGTCCCCTAATAGGATTCCTGTATGAGAAGGGCAGATTTGCCTCAAAACATTTTGGTAAATAAAATACTCCCAGCAACAACAGCATTCGTTGTTTACAATATTTTAAAATATTTTTACAATATCAGCCCTTACATAACTGGAAGCAAGAAAGCTATTTTACAAATAAAGTGGGAATTAAAAGCTCTAGCACTGCTAGTAGGTACACCATTCTGTTAGAGGAGTTCATCTCCAAATACAGAAAGAAACAAAATGAAACCAGATAAATCAGGAAAATCAAACCCAGAACTGGGTTGACAAATAACAATACGGGAAACAACCTGTACAACATATAAGCACTGGTGAGCAGAACAACGGCAGTAAAAAAATGTGCAGCATGTGTACAGTCCATGTGCAGAAAGAAAAATATGCCAGGTTGTGAGTGAAAGGCATTCACCTACCAGCCTGTCAAAACAGAGAAGCATTGTCCTCTAATATAAAGCATGGCAGGTTACTTTGTCAGGAAACAAACTGAATATGGTACTGCCGAGTTTATTACTGTTCAACATCATCCCCTTCTTGTTGATATGAATTATATCCCTTTTTGCCCATGGAAGGTTTATGACACCTAACCAATAATAGAGAAGCCCAGGGGCACAAACCAAAAAGCTGTCTGGGCACTCAGAGAAATGATGGAACAATATATTTTGAACATACACTTGGAATCCATGAAACCACATTCACATGTCTCACAGCCAAAGCAAAAGGTTTGAATTTATGCTAAGACTGTGCATGTACAATTCCTGCTTTGCAGCTCCAGTGGGTGAGGAACACATCCCTGGTCTGTTACCCTGGCCAAGGGGCCATGGGGATGCGACTGCCTGCCATGGCCTGTGTGTACCCCCTGCTCCAGCTGGAGTGCTCAGCACCCATGGACACACACAGACATGGCTCTGGTGGGAAAAGACCATGAGAACTGAATTCCATGGAGAGCACTGCACTTTTCTGACATTCACAGACAAATAAGCAGCCGAGCAGAACATGAATGTGTCACACGCTTCCTTCCAATCGATCTTCCCCACCATTTTGATATAAACCTTGAAAAAGAAAATTATGTAGAGACCCAGCCCTGACCTGCCATCTACAGCCACCTATGGGACAGGGCACAGGAAGGTAAATCCCAAGCCATCACTTCAGTGACACTTGGCCATCTTCCTCAAAACAAATTTTGCCCTTATTCCTTATTCCCAGTTCTGCATTAAAAGCCAGGTAGGCAAGGCTCTGTGGGCTGTATATATATGGCTGATATAGTTTTTGTCCTACTGACTGCAGGAATCCTTCATCCTTAACATGACAATCAAGGGAGTTATCCTAATGCTCTTTGCATCTCACTGGAAATTCCAGGTGAGTTTAGAGAAACCATTTACATGATGTACTTTGCATAACAGCATATTAATGGAAAAGTAGATATGCAGAGATCATTTTAACTGAAAGTAATTGCTGTGTAACCAAGCTTTCTTTGATGTTGCTCACCATAGTATTTTCAGCCACATTACATCTTATGTTCAGCATTGGAAATTATAATGTTTAATAATGTTGCTGAATAAAGGTTAAAGAGAAATAGTTTTCTTGTCTCTGAACATTTCTGACATACCAAACTCTTCATCTTGAATTCAGAGAAAAAATAAGAAAACTAAAAAATAAAATTTAAAATCATCTGAGTGATCCAGAAAATTTAATTTCTGTTTCAAAATTCATTTTTTGTAACACTACAGATTATCTTAATTTAATACAAAGTTGTTTCAACCAGAATAGAGAAGACTTTTAATTACAAATATTCAAAATGAATATTCCTACATATTTCAAAAGTTTTTTTTTCTGAAATAGAATCCATGAAAGTTTATCCTTTCCTATGAATACTACTTATGATTCCCCTACCTGATCCACTGCAGTAAGTCTACGTCCAACTATGAGTCAAGTGTCAGAAGTTTACAGAGAAGCAGATGTTGTGCCTAAGAGCTGTTGTTTGTTGGAGATATTGTTCCTCCGTTCTAAAGGAGGACATCAAATAAACCCATTTCCTCATGCTTTTAGCTGACATTGTCACAAGAATTTAAGGTGAAAGAGGTACATGGAGCTCAAGGATGCACAGGCTGGACATTCGAGCACAGACTGAACTAAAACCCCAACAAAGCCCCAACACCTCCAACTCTTATCACAGCAGTAAGAGCACAAGACCCACTCAGAAAAGTAGATGCCAAGCAGATGATTTTAGAGTGTAACAAACAAGAAATCTTGTTTTCTTGGGAGTGATGCAGAGTGGATACAGTATTCCTCACAGAATGGCAGCACTTCACTTAAAGCTTATTTCCTCAATGTTAGCCAATGAAAACTGGAAATGTATAAAGACTGAAAACAAGCTATGACAGTTTATGCACAATAAGGCACTTCCACTGAAGTTTTTCCTTGCATTCATCACTTTTATAGCTTCAAAACACTAGTTATGACACACACGAAGTATGCACTAAATGTCTAACCTAGGAAACATGCCCATTTTTGAAAGACTTCCTTCAAAAATATGTTCAGGAAAGAACCCAAACCCAACCAAACTCAAAAGCCCACAAAGTGTACCCTGGTCTGAAGAACTGGAAATAGAGACTAACTTTGACAATCTTGTTTTTTAAATAGGTTAGAGAACATCCTCAAATGCTTTTACTAAAAATGTACAAATAAAACCCAGCAGACTGGATAGTTATACAGTAATAATAGATGCAATGAAAACAATTTAGTGTATTTATTTTTAGAGATTCACTGTTTGGAGAAAGAGAGCAGGTAGCCTATTTACACAACCTGATTCACAATTATTTATTTCATGACTGCTCTTTTGCTTTCCCACAGGACCCTGTAGAAGGAGGAGACTCATCAGCTCTGCATATCCTGCAGCAAGCCAACTTGAATACTGCCATTCATATTTATTGGCTGATCATTTAAAAAGCTTACAGCAAACAAAGAAACAAATGCAGGATTTATAGTGCAATTTTAAAGCCCAGGAAACAGAAACTCCTACCGGACAAAGACATTTCCTTCTTCTCCCTCTGCCCTGCTAGGAGTATTAAGACAAGTCCTAGATGAAGAACTGAGTGAATTTTTTTCTAGGAATTTCATTACAAGTCTCTATGCATACTGTTATGTATTTTCAGGCAACATTTTCTAAACAAGAGTTAATCCTACTAATTAGTCATAAGCCGGCCAAGCAGGCATTCCTTTGGCCAAGTGTTACAAAAATTAACCTGTAAAATAATTAATTGAAACAAAGGTCTCTTACCTTTTAGATATATTCTGTGTTTTCACTATGTACATGGCTAGATCCCCAACAACTCCATGTCCACATACCTTCAGCTACTTGCACTCACAATAATTTAAAGTATCTCTTTGGAGCACAGAGTGGAATAAAAAAAAATCCTTAAGGAAGACTTTTTTGCCCCTGTTACATTCTGGGTTCTGAACAACCTTCTCACACTAAGTCATCATTTAACGAAGGAATCCAAAATGAGCTGTAATGCCCAAAGAGCAGTAGTGTGTAGTTGCTTTTGTGAAAGATCTTGCATGGTCTATTAGGGTTCAGACACTCTCCCCACTCTGCCAGACACTTTTCTTACTTAAAATGCAAACCCTGGGGCACTGCTCTCCCACAGGGATTCATGCATTGCTAACTTAGCCAGTGTAGCTCCACTTCATTGGAATTTTGCTACTTTTTGAATAGTTTGGAAAATGTGTTGAGGGCTTGTACATATATTAATATGTTCCCCAACACCATGTTTAAAAATGCATAAGTGATCAGATGAAAGAAAACCTGCAATTTATCTACTTGTATCAATATTATATCCCACAGGATATTTTTTCTCTTATTCCAACTGAACTGCTATACTCTTAACTCCAATACATATTCCATCTCCCAAATTTCAGTTCTTCCTTACTTGCCTTTCCACTTCCTTGAAGAAACAGCTGATGCTGTGTGAGTCTAGGTAGCATTTGCTGTCCTTGATGGATTAACCTAGAGCTCTTTGATTCAGTAAAAAGGTAAAAGTCCACACAAACCTCTCACTGGCAATTCAAATTCTCCCAAGGCAATAAACATCCAGCAAAGCAGCTCTGTTCATGAGATACTTTTATACCACTTTGTACTCTACTGAAAAAGTTCACAAAAACACATCAATTGTATCAAGTGCATGTAATTTACCACTTTTTAAATCAAAACTGTATATAACTATTTTAAATTACTTTTGATCAAAACTGCATGCTACTATAATCAATACCTATGAGAGTCACTGAAGATTTAGATAACTACAAAGGCCATTGCACGAATTTCAAACATCACTTTTTCTTCCTAGACGTTGTGTATTATTAAGATCTCAATTATATATTCATTATTAAACATTATAGACTGCTTAGACTTCACACACCATATCAGTAAAATGTTATCACTTAAGCTGTCACACCTGGCTCACTGCAAATTAGTACTCTTAAATCTTTCTACTCTAGAGCATATAATTTAAAAAGGTCAATTACTTCCCTAAAGAGTTTTCATCATTTGTTTTGTATTTTCAGAGAATTTCTAAGCCTCACTGCTTGTTTTTCTGTATACTTATCAGTAGCACTTAAGTTCTTCACTAATCAGCAGTGCACACATCCTTCAGCTATAGAAACCAATATGAAATTCAATTTCCATAGGCATCAAGTACAGGTTCACTGCTTCATTGTCCCTCATTTCAGGCCAATGGGATTTGTGGCACTATTTCACTTAGGTTCCACGGAAAATTCCACCCATATCCTACAGGAGCCTTTGCTATTTGCTCTTTAAAATAGCATTTCTGTTTTCCTTTTTTTTTCTGTTCTGCTCCACAAAAATCCACTCCAAACAGATCAATGCTATGTGACCACATGGAGATAGATCTATCAGCAGGATTTCCAGGACAACATGGAAGCTTAGGTTATCAAGCAACAAATGAACAGATGGCCCTGTCATTCCTTATTTCAGAAAAGGTGATTGCAGTGATAACATCTGCTAATAAGCCTTTCTTGAGTATCCTTTAGAAAGTCAGCAAGCAATGGTGTTAGAAATGAAAGATCAAATTGGGTCAGACATGCTCTTCTCAAGGTGCACTGTAGCTTTCATAAAGGTAATAGCAAAATGGATTGAATGTTCACTCCACATCAGCTGCTCTGAAAGGACTGAAAATATGTGAAGGATGCAGCACACAAGACGTGTGGATTAGGAGGGGAGAAGTACCTGTCCTATGCAGAATGCTCAGCAGCATGGAAATGTCCCAGGGTTCATTGCTTGGTGTTGTCACAGCTTTTTTATTTTTTGAGTTTTTAGGTTAAGTTTAAAATATTTTTTTTTTATTGCTGGAATGACTGAAAGTCTTTAAAGGAGAAAGAGAAATCTGAACTCCAAACTCTCTGTGTGTTACACAATAAGGCATTTTAACTATTACACTATTTGACTATTTTAAAAACAACAGTCTACATAATACTACAAAAAGCAGCTAAAATGGAAAAAAAAGTATTTGAAAACAATTAGCTTTAATTTAAAATTTAGCCTATCAGAGATAATTTAATAGACTTTTCATCTTTGAATATTATGATGCAATTAGACTTTCAATGTATTAGACAACTACCAGATGAGTAAGATTTTCAAAACTCCCAGCTATTAATTTCCACAAAACTCCATGGACTTAAGCATCTATGTACATGCATAGCTAGACAGGTAACTAGTGCTTTTTAATAGAAAGAGTTTGGGTATAATTTTAAATATCTAGTTATCTATAAACCCCACAATTCTTCACTGTCCATTATCTGTGGCAAAACACTGTGAATTCATAAATATTATGGTAGTTTGGTTTTGAGTTTGTTGTTCTTTGGTTTTGGTTTTGTTTTGTTTTTCTTTGCATATTTTTTTCATTATTCCAATAAGACAAGGGTTAGGTATAATATCCTCCATTTATTCTCCCATCCAGAAGACAAGCCCTAACTGTATATCATCTCTTCAGCAGGACCCATATTTCAGGACAACTGAGCCTTTATAATCAGGTTGCCCTCTGCTGCTTAGGGAAAGAGTCAAAGAATTACCATTAAGATAACATCTAAGTAGAGTTCCTTTGAAATTTCTGAGAATTATCCATGTAAAGAACACTGAAAGAGGCTCTGCTCAGCATTTTCACACAGGTTTTCCATAGCAAATACATTTTAATACAGGTTTTTGTAAAGCCAGAATTAGTGTTTGAGCTCATTTAGCAGTAAAAGCTGAACAAACATATGAGGTACTGCTGGCCTAAAGGTCCTCATCTTCAGCCATGTTCTTCAATTTCAGAACGGAGATGTTTCCCGTGAAAATTGATCTGTCTCTGGTTCCTTGAGCTGCTCAGCTTATGCCAAATAACAAATCTGAGGAAGAATTATCAAAGAAAGGTTTGTAAACATTACCAGCACCAACTATCCAATGCGTCTCCTTACCAACACTGGGAAAGATGACACTCAGGCTGTAATGAGCTAAGGCAATAAAACCACACCCTGCTTCCAGCTGTGGTTTACATTTCTCCAAACAGTGCTGTGTTCTCCTTGTTTATGGAAAAGAGATACCAGAGAAAAATTGTCAGAGGCTGAGAATGCTTAGCTGCGCTGTTTACAGTAAATTCAGCTGGTGGCTTTGCAGGAGCCATCCCAACTCTTCTCAGCTGCAACTGAAGTGCCATATCCTCTGGTCAGATTAAAATGAGGACAATTATGCATTTTAACCAAGACAGATCAGGGATATCACTACTGCTCTATGCCAGTACACACTTACCCAGTCATATCTGAAAATCTTTCTCATATAATGTCTACCATAACCAACTGCTTTTATTGCTTAATTGCTCTCAACATGTCAGCATTCAATTTTATTTTACAATGAATTGCTCTTATTATAGGGGTGAGGAACCAGTGGTGAATTTCAATTTTTGTTGTTGTTTTTTCATTATTAGGATGTCATTTACATTCTACACAATCTTCCGTTCTGCTTATGTTTTATGGCAGAGAGCAGGCTAATACAGTTATTTCTTCTAAAATATTTTAAATACAATGGGATGAATTACAAGCTTAATTTTGTTTAGTTACCACAACTTGTGGAGGGTAGGATGGAAGGCTGCTGAGCTTGTTTGTGAGATCATAAAAACTGAAATGGTAATAAGTAAGCTTATAATCTGCTATTCTCTTTACATAAGATAGTAAAGCCCAGGATGTTCAGTGAGCTGTGAAATACAAACCCCAGCAGATACAATATCAAAAGAGGCTTTTTTAAAGAACATACTTTCACTTTTCTGCACCTGTTTACAGTGTATTCATGTGTTGTGGAAGACAAATAAAAATATGTAAAACAGTGTGTTATTGCTATGCTACAACACTTAAAAAAAAAAAAAAGATTTAAAATAGACTAGTTTAGAATTCTGTTGCAATACTTTTCCTGAATGTTAATATATTCATAAATATATATGTAAACAGTCAGATATCTTGAACTATTTATAAAGTAGTATACTTTACTAGGGAAATATCATCTTAATTATATTACCATGAAATGCAATCTGATTAATTTATTTACTTAATAACCTCTTTTGGAATTAGGTGCTTCAATGACAGTCATTATAATCTAAAACAACAGGTAAATAAAGACAATAAAATACATGTGTCCTAAATCAAGCCTCAATGATTGCAAACCCAAGCTCCCATTCCATGAAATAGCTGGAAAGGTGTTGGTTAGAGCTGGGCCCTTCAGGCTAGAAATCCCTTCAACCCTGTAAGAGAATTAAACCAAACAAAGCAATGCCAAAAGAAGCAAATCTCCAGTACTAAGAGCCAGAACTCCCTGCCAAGCCCCAGTTGCAGTCGTGGACACTCCTAGAGGGGCTCAAAGTCTCTGTGGTCACCACAGTCCTGTTTCCACGCTGACCACGGCACTGCCAGGTGTGCAGAGCAGCAGTCAAAGCTTTCCTCTGGCCTTCCAAAGCTGCTTCATCTAGCTAAAATCTCTACACACAGGGCGTCAGAGAGCAGCTGATGGTGATGCCTCTGAGATGTGGCAGCACAGCCCACATCCAGCGCAGCTCCAGCACTGCTGGGACAGATGGGAGCTACAGCCTGCTCTGGGAGTCAGGTGCAGCTCCAGACAAACAGGACTCTCTGTTCACCCACCTACATAAAGCAAAGATTGCTTTCAATGTATTTGAACAGGCACAGTCTGAATTGAATGAAACTAAAACAGGAAAATAGGCATTTTCAGGAAAGTTGCACATTTGCATTTAGAGTTCCCACCTTTCAGTGGACTATCAGTCAGAGACAAGCAAGGAGACCCTTATTTTGAATGGAAAAAAAAAAAAAGCACAAAGTAGTAGATATCTTGAAGCATTATATGGGGCAGATACACTTATTTCTAATATCCATCTGTTTCATATAAGATAAATTATTATTTAAAAATAATTATTTACAATTTGCGGAATTACACTTTAAAGTTTTACTTATTCAGACACATGGAAGAAAATGTGTTTGTTCCTTCTATATAATGCTTAGCAATTGACTATTACGAATAATGAGAGGTTTCAGCCTTTTCTTCCTCTTTTTAACTTAAAATTTAATAAATATCTCCCACTCTTATCATTATTTTTAACATGAAATAAATGAAGATGTGCTTGAGCAGGGAGGTTGGACCTCAGTGGTCCCTTCAAATCTTAACCATTTTGTGAAGCATTGATACATAACACCAAATGTAAATGCAGCACCTGAAGTAAATTCCTTCATTCTTTCTTAAAATAGATTATATACATGTAAAAAAGGGTAACCTAGAGAGATCCCCAGATTAATGACTCACACATTTTTTAAGATGAGAGTCTAATGTTTGTCTTCTTTCACTCTTAAGTTTATTAAAAGAAAAGCCAGTTCACTCTGATTCTCAGACTGTACCTCAGTCTGACTGTGTCAATACTCTAATGGTACTTAATACACTTTTCCACTCAAAAGTCAGAGAAGTGCTGAAGCACTCAGCTGAACTGGGGCCAATATACAATAATCAATAACAGATCTTCTCATCAGCACAGTCCATTAATAAAAGAGTACTGAAGGAGGAGGGGAAGTACATTGCCCTGCTGCTGTGTGTCATTAGCAGATGTAGGTCACAGGAAAGACTCCTGGAAAATGAAACAGCATCAACTTGGCTACAGCCAAGAAAGGAGGAGAGAACATTGCAGGCCACCTGCCAGAAAGCATTCCTTCTCTTTAAACAGGTCACCATTCTGGCTAAAATTCCCCAGCATGGGCATTCTATAACTAGCTTTTCAAAAAAGATTTTTTCATGACCAACTATTAAATGAAGAGGTATAAGTAAGAAGAATTGTATTTAAATGCAAAGTAGGTACTCATAAGCCTTGACTCCAAGCTAGTGGAAAAGACTTAGCAGATGCTTCAAATATCCTTAGGGATAATATAGCTCCAACAATAGATTTAGAAACCACTGATGACTCCTCAATTAATATTTGGAATGTGATTCTTAAAAGAACATGAAAGATATATGTCCAGCTAAACAGAAATTCAGGAATACCCTGCTAATAATAATAATAGTAATCATAATAGTAGTAATAATGATAATAATAATATTCCACCATTTGAAAAATATTTGAAAGTGCAGTTGAAGATTTTAATGCCACCTAATATTGATTAAAGAAAAAAATTTCTAAGGTTCCTTTACATTAGCCAAATAGGAGAATGCTTTAAGTCCAATTTTCAGAGATAACAAAAATACTTCCACTGCTAAAAACTCCTTGATATTACTACTAATAAAATTTAACAGATGGAAAACTCCATTAAATTTTGTTTAAAGTGTTGTCCTAGATGGAATAGTAAATTCTCACAAGTCTATTCTTAGAAAGGCAAAAATATGACAGGACAACAGGGCATTGGAATGTTCCTAATTCTTTCCAATTCACAGAGGAATGCTTCATGGTTTCCAACATGAGAATCCAATCTACTCAATGTGTAGCCGAGGTGAAACGAAATCACAGCAGCAGCAAACTGGCATTGTCTATTTTGCTAAATAGAGAAGTACTATAAAATGGCTTTTCTCTGTTTTTCTTAAATAGTGGTGGGCTCTATTTATCAAAACACATATTATGGCAGTAGATCTAAGCTATTCAGCTCTTTTATCTGACAGCTGTAGTCTAGTTTGTTCTACACTTACACCTTGGAAAGCTGCTACTCTGTGATACCTCTGGACTTGTCACTGAGATATTTTTTTAGTTTTCTTTCTTACTAGATTTTAATAAATACCTGTTTGTTGTGATTTATAAAGGATAATCAATATTCATTTTAGAAAGCACAAACATAAATAGTGGTTTACTATGAATTGCAACAAGCTCTAGGAGAATCCCAGTTTAGATTACAGTTCTGCCTGTGTAATACTGTGATGACTTCAGTAACATTAGCAGAAACCTGAAGTAAAAAGTAGCACATTCTTGGAACTGGACTCAAAGAGCCCTCTTAAATGTTCTTCCCATTTTTAGGTTGATTTTCTGAAGAAAATATTCAAACCCACTTTTATTTATGGTGTACCATACAAGAATATATCACACTGTTATTTAATACAGCAAACGAAGCCAGAAAAACTCTTTGAAGAACGTTGGTAATGTGGATTTTCAATGAGACTTTGGCTTCTAAAGACTTAAGTGCCTTTGCACATTCTTCCTCTGTTTGCCATGTAGAAAATATTACAATTTTTAATAACTATCCACTAAAACTTTGCATGCCCATATAAGTAAACTGCCTTTATATTGACCCATCTACTCTGGGTTCAGTATAACAGAACCCTAAACTCCCTATATAAGGCTCTTAAAAGTTCTCTGGTGGGTCATTTCCCATCTGCCCTTTTTGCATGATTAAAATAACAACATCTTTGTAGTATATATTATTATTAGCAGGTATAAGCAGTCTTTCACTATACACAGGATAGCACAGCACAAACACACATTTATCTGTATTTTATGCTCTCGCTCTTCAAGTACAAGTGTGGAGTTATCACTGAGCAATTTACAATGTCCTGAACTGTGTATTAGTGTATCTAATACTTATTTAAGACCTTGAAAAAACCCATAATTTTGATAAACAAGACCTAAAGATGAACAGAGATGTAATCCCATGTTTATTGCAGAATCAACTCATTCCCACAAAGGCAAATATGTCTGTGTCACTGAATTCCAGTCAGTATTTACACTTCCTATTTCTGTGTACACCTACTGTGAAAGCCAATTTGCTGTATTATGATGCAGAAGATGAACTGAGGAAGAGATCTTGCTTTCTAAACCAGGTTTCTAGATCTCCATATGTTTTTTTATGGCAATGTTAGATTAAATATGAGGACTAAATGAAAGAACCTCTAAGAAAATACATTGGATTCTTTATTTATTAATTTCTTAAATATTAGAGTTTTTTCCTGTGCTACAAGCTAGAAGTCAATTTTTATATATAATAAGATAAATGTTTGTAATTTAACTACACTATAATAATTAGACAAATATGCTCATTAAATGAATATGCATTTAAACCAAATTCATTCTCATGCAAACCTGGCTCAGCCCCAATAATATACCATTTATAGAGAAAACCACTCAGAATATCCTGCAATTAGAACACTGAACTTGCTTAATCTTAAACTATCCTATCTTGGGTCATGTAAGAGACTAAAACACTGAAATTCACCTTGAATATTAGTACATTACTAGCCCTTTTTATGACCCGACATTTTAACAGTACAATCTAAATGCTATCAGTAAGTATTAGTGAAAGTGTATCCTTGATCTGCACTTATTTTAGTTCACTAAAGGTCCCATTTGTTTTTATTGAGGTTAATGGATCTGAGAATACAGATCCATTAACCTCAGAATTTTTAAATGTTAAATCAGCAGCTTTAAATAAATGTTAACATGAGGCAGCAATTACTGATAGTGTAATCCCAACTAGAGGGCAAAGTTTGGAGCACAGGCTCCCGAGAATGTGTTAAACAACCCAAACTCCTTTATTAGCAAGATTAAAGAAAAAGACCCAAACAATACAAAGCTGAACATTCTCTGGAGCTACAAGTACTAAAAGCATATTTCCTTAAATGAAAAATAGAACCATGCAGTATTTAACTGAGGGCTTACATATCTGCTAATTCATCTGCTATTCTGGCTTTCAACAATTGTCTTAATGCAAAAACTGCATCTGCAAAGTGATAATTTACACACTCACCCCGTGGTTATTATTACTTTCAAAATTAACATGTCACAATCAGCACTTATTAAAGAAAGTTTTTTATCTCCCAGATGATTATATAGCATTTAAACAGCATGACATTCAAAACCAGTGTTTATTGCAGACCAACTCTTTGATATCCCTGGCAATTGCTATAAGGAAGAAGAGCTCACAGGGAAGCTGGAGTTTTTTAATTTGTGAAAAATCTGTTGTGCACCTACCTTAGCTGTAAGACAGGTCCTTGAACAAGGACCTGCAAGCATCCTATCCCAGATTCCCACTGCTCTCAGCAGAAAGAGAGAAGCAGTTGCCACAAAACACACACTTACTATTAGATAGGGGTATTTCAAATTTAATGACAAGGTAGTCTTTAAGGGAATACACCTGCTTTTTAGCTACTAGAAATTTCATCTTTTTTTTCCATTAGCAGCATGTATGGACTGATAATAAACCAACAGAAAGTAATGGCTTTTCCTAGAGACACATATTGAGTCAACAGAGTTTTTTACAGTTGTGCAACCTCCTGAATTTCATTTACAATCATCATGGTCACAGAGGCCAGAGCCACAGTAGCAGACCCACGGGCTATTTCCAGTTCTCACAGAAGAGGACAAACATGTCTGCAGATGGTGTGAGGACTCACTAGAGCTATTCCATGTGGGAAGAACCCAGAATGGCACAAAGCAGACACTTGGAGTATCGTGGATAGGCCAAAACAAGTGTTTATCATGTTAACATGCTTTCACTACTTGCAAATGGTTGCAAACATAAAAAGGAGAAATAAACAGAAACTCATTGTTAACAAATGGTATCTTCACATTCTTCTGTTATACACAATCAACCTGCCTTCTAACATCATCTGTCAGCACGCAGGACTCTTGCTTTAGGTTGAGTTCACCTTCATTCCTGAGCAAGGGGAGAGTGGTACTTGTGCATTTTCAAATGGGAGGAACATTTCCAGGCAAGTTCCTGGGATGAAAACCCATACGTGGTGTCAAATGTTTGTGCTGGCTTCAATCAGGTTTCCTTCAAAACACATAGAAAGTGTTTGGTCTCATTCCAGCTCTCTAATCATTCACCTCCCTGTCAATGAGGCCAACAGTTTCTTTTGCATTATATCACCATGTCTTAAGTTTTATTATTTTTTTTTCAGTGAGGTACCATTTCAAAACTGCCATATAGACTGTGGTTTCCCACAGTGAAAACTTTTGATTTTATTATTATGCAGTGTAAGGGATGAGCATGGATGAATAAAAATGGTACACAAGCCACTTGACAATATTGCACAACCTTGCACAGTAGGTCATAATAGGAAAAGTAAATTAATTTTGTGAGCTTCCTGGTGCAGAGCAGATATTCAGCTAAACAAACAACAGTATGACCACAGCATATAAGACACTTCTTAGCTTTGAAGCAAACATTGGTCAGTCCCTACAATGAACACAACGAAGTAATTAAAAAAACTCCAACCTACAAAAAACCTCATTTCCAGTTTAACCTTACAGATATGAGGCACAGCAAGAGTACTTTATGTTTTGAATACACAGGGTGCATTATTCTAGAAGCTCAGGGGCCAGCTTCAGTAGAGAATAATTAGGAAGGAAGAGATATTTGCTGTTTTCAGTCTTTTCCATTAGCTGGTCATAGAGGGGACCTTTTCGAATTTTCAGTATTTGTGAAACAATGTCTTCATATTAATCTAACAGCTTGAAGGAAAGTGTCCACTTAAGTGTTTTCTCCCTCAAGGAAAAAAAAAATATAGCAAACCACAACACAATCAGCTACTTGCTTTCTAAGGGTCTGTACAGGCACTCACTGCCTGTCTTGATAAGAGTGCACCCCTAGAAGCTCATGTATCTTATTAATACCTCGGGCATTCACCAGCCTCTCAAGTCTCAGCAAAATCCCTATAATTCAATGTTTAAACCCACAACTATTGATAATAATAAAAAAAAAATCTCTAAGCATCACTATGAGAAAGAAACCAAGCATTAAAGAAGTCAACCCAGTTTTCTCCATAGGAATACATCCTCAGCCAGAGCTCCATAGGCAAGAACACAGAACAGTTTCTTAAAAAGATAACAGCCAGGTCATAGCACTCAGACAGCAGAGAAAACTACACAGTAATTTCAGAATACATTTTATTTAGGTAACCCTTTTCCAAAATAAATATTGAAACTTATCATTCACTTCAACACAGATTTCAGTGACCAACACTGACATAAAATTATAGTTGATATAAAATCTATCCAATGTTATCTTTGGAAATTTATCTACACACTCATTTGGCACAGACTGAGACAGGAGCCACACTCACTTGAAATAATTTGTGATGCCATTATGCACAAATAGGGCCCACTGGAGTAGTCTGTATATAGAAACCACATGTAGTAAGCTGAATATATTTGTTGTCAAACCAGTGCCTGCTACACATAATGGAAAAAGAAATAGTAGTTTAAGAGAAAAGTTTGTATGCAGGAAATTACTTCAATCCCCTTTGCATTTCCTCCCAGGCCCAGAACAGAGAATAACACTTCGTTGATAATGAACAAACCAAGTAAATCAAGCCTAATACAAAACCACTGGCTGTTCGACATCGTCTGTAATTAAAGTTAAACCGGAATGGGAGTATGTTTCTTCACACAACTCCCTCTCACTTGCCTTCACCCCAATCAACTAGAGCACAGTGCTGAAGTCATCCTCTGGCTCGGGATCTTCACACTGATAAGTAGAAGTCCTAATTACATAAGGTGCTGTAAAGCAGGTGCAGTTGCTACCTAGTCCTTGTACATGATTTCGGAGAAACTGAGCTTGCACAAAGAAAAAAGGGAGACATCAAAGAATATTCTGAGTTTGAAGGGACCAATTAGGATCATTAAAGTCCAACTCTAGAGTGGCCCATACAGGTGCCTACCCCACAGCAGTGGTGTTATTAGCGCCACGCTCTAAGCAGCTGAGCTGATCTGGAGGTACCTTTCATAGCACTCAATATCCCTCTGATAGAACATTGAATATAACCCATCTGTTATGCAGTACCTGTTGTACTTTATGGGATGAGTTGCAATGTAAAGGGAAATGGTGTTTGATGACAGCACTGCAGACTTGCCTTCTTACTCACACAGCCCATAGAGTAAAACACTGTCCCAAATCACAACAACTTGGTCTGGCAGCAGTTTCTCAGCCACCAACCACACCACGGCTATTTTCTCTCTTGAAATTCAAGTGGATGTCTGATAAATCTAACATCTACTCATTCCGTTGGTGATCTTTCCACTAGCTCTCAGAAGGTATTTCACAGAGTATCTCTTGTATTAAAAGAGGTTTTGAGAAATGCACTTGAAGGCAAGCAGGAGAGGATGGAGATAGTATTCCCACCGATAATACAGACAGGAGAGGGCACGAACATTGTGTTAAATATTCCCCTTGAACACCTGCACCTTCAAAATATAGTGGTTAATTTGGGAAAGGAACTTTTTACTGAACTTATTTCTGGAGATATTGCTTTGCCAGAAAAGTTTAGAGTTATGAGTTTCAACAAGTATGTCTGGTGAGGATACTGTTGTGCACGATATGTGCATATTGAAAAATGAATGCAAGCACTTAAAATCAGAGTATTTATCTATCAGAGAAGAAGAAAATTATGTTTATGGCTCCCAAACAAGATGGATGACAAAACATAGTTTATTTAATTTGCAGAGGCACTGCAACTGAAATATTGCAAATCCTCTGGTAAAAACCCCAGAGAGAGACCTGAAGATGTCAGCAGTCATTGCAGGTGCACTGATTTGCTATTCCTACATGCAAAGCACACGTGTTACCTGTGAAGGTGGCCCCTGAAATGTAGGAATTGGTGATAGATGCAGCACTTTGCTGTTTGCCAAAGGCACCAAGATAGGCGATGCAGTGGCTGAGCTGAGTTCCAGACATGATATTTTATTGAGATTATGCACATGTCATAGTGCTCTCCAGGAAAAATACAAATGATATCACAGAGTATCTAACACCTGATTGATTCCCCACGTGGGAGAAGTGGATCCATAGCCTCTGCACACTCAGTATCCTGTGTCACTGCTGCACAATGCCAGCAGTCATATCTGCTTCATGGGGGGAAAAAACTCCCAACCTATTTTTATTTTAACAATAAACAGCAGGATTTAAGAGATGAGAGATTGAAAAATATTGGCAGCACCAAAATCTTCTTTGTAGAACTCACTGCAACTGTTTGCTTGAATCCTGAACAAATTTTTTAATGCCACTGATTTTTTTTTTCACAGTACCACTAACAACCTAAGTAATCAAGTACAGAGCTAGGAATCTGAAGGGTATGACTTGTACTTTTTCTTGCTTAGGATACATTAGCATTGCAACTTCCAGTAAATATATCCTTAGTCATACAGAGTTTTCAATTGGTTGTATGAATTTGTGGACTATAAGAAATACTAAGGAAAGTATGGGCAAGAAATCACAAAGATTTCAAATATGTAAAAAAATAGGAAGCATGAAATGAAATGTCAAAATGAGAACATAAAATTAAAATGTAATCTTAACGCAAAACAAAGTATTTCTCAGAGCAGTCTTTTGATTTGTAGAAAAAGAGTAACAAAAAAGACCTAATTTCATGTGCATATAATCACAAGTTTCTGATTATTTTTCTAGAGTTATTACTGCAACTTGCTCTGAATCTCCTACATGAATTGGAACCAGCAGCTTGTAATGAATTGAATTTTCATTTTTCAGAGATCTCAGGAAGGAAAGAAACAGAATTCCTGCTGCTCAGAGCTTGCAGGCAAGTGACATCAACTCTCCTGTGTCACTTCACTACAGATGGGTTCACAGTTCAGCAAGCCACAGGCCCTTCATTACCAAGTTCTGCTACCTTAGGCTGGGGATGCACCAGGAAAGTCAGAGCTTTCCCACCAACCCTGTCTCATCTCAGCACTTTTCATCCCAACAGACCTTGGCAGATGCCATTTCTGTCAATTTTATCATTTTCTGTTTAATCTTTGTGAACTGGAAGAAAAAAAGCTCTTGAATTGGAGGCTCTTAGAGGGCTTCCCCACCTCCAGTGGGTCATTTTCATGAACTGTCTTTAACTCTCCAATGCAGAGTCTCATGCTCTGAGGTGGGGAATGGGTGTGAGTTTACAGGGAATAGGAAGCCTATGTGGGCAGGGGTAATGCAGAAGTATAGACCCTTATTTTAATATATATACACTTCCTGACTACCAACATCATCCAGATTATTTACACACATATTTTATATATATATATATATATATATATATAAAATGATACACTGAAAGATTTTGTTTTTCTTATGAAAAAGAGTAGTGGGATATTTATGGCTTTAGATTAGGTCAGGCTTTATTACAAAAATCTGTTAGACATACAAGTATATTTAAATAAATCTACCAAAAAAGTTTCTGAGGATTAGGAAATAAAAGATATATAATGAGTCTAGACTGAAAGGAAAAGAAAGTAGAGAAAAGTGATTCCATTTAAGAATAGGACACAGACAAAAACCTTACTATTTTTTTTCCTGTAGCCATTTTTCTACTTCATATGTAAAGCACCCTATCTTTTCAACTCTAGACATGGATCTAATAAAACCACTCAGGTGTGATGCTCTAATTCATAGAGACCTAGGCAGATTTGGTAGATGAAGTGCTCCAGCTTAACAGGCAATTGGTAGCAAGGATGCTCTCTCCTTTCTTTCCCTGATAGTGTTAAACATGTATTGACAGGATGCCTCTCTGTGGTGCTCTATGTTTGGCACTTAGGAGAAGTTCAATTAACCAACCTTTCATCTCTATTTCCACATAAAATACAGCTTTACTTTCCTGCGCTAATTGCTAAACCCGGAGTACTTACTGCCTCTGCGATTCTGAAGCCTGGCTGTTCACTTGGGAGCACTAAGCATGTTCTCTGCTGCAAAGAGCTGGCACAGATAACCTGAATAACTTTTCACACCAGCTTCTTGTCCTCCCCCTGTGGAAACTTTTGTCCACGCTGGCTGGAACAAAGAGTGTGCCTAATTTACAGGACTCCCTGCACATCTGCATTCAGTGAAGTTAACACACCGTACTTAATCCTGAAAGCATGTGGGTACTGTATTTCCTAGCATGAATGAGATTTTGAAACATTCACATTTTATATAGGGATAAAAGCCAAATCATACTTGTAAGCCAATTAAAATGTTGTCTCAGTGCTCAGAGGTTAACATGGTTGGGAGCTTAGAAGTAGATACTTCTAGTAGAAATAATGAGTGGATGGCAGAAAAGAATTAATAAATTATCTTAATCTGTATTTGTTTACAAATATACAATCCCTGCAGATGGTTTTGAACCATCTGAAAGGGATGAGATGAGAAAGGGGTTTTAGTGGCATAATTTAAGCATACACAAAAGTGATTATCAGCCAACACTTCAACCAGCAGCTTCTTCTTGGACAATTCCCTTTATGTCTTTGTTCCTGCAGAGAACAGATTATTCTCTGAACAGCTTCATTTATATTGCTCTCTGTATGCTTTTGCTCAGAGTTCCAAGATGTAGCTAATTCTTCAATCACATTCAAGATAAGTTTTAAATTTTCTCCAATGCCATATTTTGCCTGACAAAGAAGTAGAAAGAGTTTTATAGGTCAAATTTAGCTTAGCTGACATGGTAGGCAGCATTCTCGTTAAAGTACCAGCATCTGAAAAGAACTGAGGAAATAATGTTTTTCATTTCCTTGTAAGAAAGAGATTCAATAAACATTCCTAGCAATGTAGCTCTGGACAAAGAGCAATCCTGAAAAACTGAGTGCAATCACTTTCTGAAGTTCAGAAATCAGAGAATAAATATATGAAATCCAGTATTTTATTACTAATGTAAACAAGAAGGTGTTATTTTAATACCTGACTTAAGGGACTTGTAACATTCCAGGCTGCACTGACTTCAATTACAGAAGCCACTCAAGTTTCCAAGGCTGAGAGCTTTCTGACCCATGGTCAAATTAGGAATGGGATTTCAGGAGATATACTGTGCACAGGTTTTTAGATTGTTTGAAAAAGCCCTAGAGGGTTCCTTTTGCTGCTCCTTTTAAGAGTATGTAGCTAAAATAATCTAGGCAACCTTAACCCAGATGCATCAAAAAGCACGAAGAGGATGGTGCTACTGCGCTACATAACCAGCACATAACCAGCAAAAAAAGTTTTAAAATGCACAAAGACCTACTCGTCTGCCACGAAAGATGTATAAAAAGGATGAGTTATGACTAAAAAAACTTTTTTTTTCCTCCTCCTTAAAAGAGGAGGAAAGTTTCCCAAAGTGGACAGAATGTCAAAAACCTCACTATAGATATAATTTTGGTATTTTCCAAATTTTCAGTATTACAACAACAGAAATATTTTATAGTTATACCAAGTTCAGGACATCACTAAACTATACCCTTTAGGAAGGTGAAGTAAAAAAATAACCAAAAAACCTCTCTCCTGTGATCATAGAGTCTGACTAAACAAGTCAGGAAGTTAAAAGTACAGAAAAATCAGCTTTGTGTTTTGAAATGTAAGTTGGTAGGTAATTCTTGGAAAGTTCACACCAACAAAACAATGTTAGGAAGGGCCAAAATGCACCACAGCCTTTCAAATACCTTACAAATTGTTCTTCAGGGGAAGAAAACAGTGACAGTGAAGTGCAGCTTTATAGTTGCATTAAGGTTATAAGAATATTCTTCAGAAGACCTTCAGCAAGACTGAACCATTATTGCTGGTTATAATCATAGAAATTAAATAGAAGCTTCATTGTTTCATTGAAGTCATTCAAACCTAACACATTTATCAACTCTTTGGTGACAAAGAAGGAAAATAGTATGATTTAATATTGGCTGCAGACTACTCCAAAATATTCTCATTTCACTAAAGCACCAGTTGCTTTTAACCAGACTTGTCATTATGGCTTAACAGCTTCCATCCACTTAACAACACAAAATAATTTTAGCATTTTTGTATCTTAGCTATCAAGTAGAGTACTATATGGCATGAACAGTAATTTAGCATGGAAAATCCTTCATGAAACAAGTGATTTATTTGTCCTTGGAAAAGGAAATTTTTATCAACATTTCCTCGTCATGGAAACAACTCCATTCATTTCCACAGAAACAGTAGAAATGGGTTGCATATGGTTTTTTTTCATTGCCTCTAGCCCCTAAGATTAGTCAATGTTTTTACAGTTCAGTATCACTGAAGTATTAGCCCATCTTCCTGGTTCTTTAATCATTAGATTGAAAGATGCTACTTTCAACTTTTCCAGCATAATTGTACAGGCTAAGATTACTTTCACTTATATCTCATCTGCATTTAATACAATCTTTAAAAAAATGAACTTGCAGTACAAACTCAAATTATTATTACATACCCATCACATTTGCTTACATTCCAGACACCTGAAGCACAAGGGGTTAACTGAAAGACAACAATCCAAAACTAGAGTCTCAGATTCCCTGTCCCCAAACATGCCTTTTCTTGTGTCAGTCTCTCTATCATCCTTGCCTCTGCTGTTTGCTATTTAAGGAAGATATTTTCCAAACGAATATATGGCATAAGTCACCAATTCTGTCAGCAAAGATTGATTAACAGTGGACAAGGGGCAAAGATTCAAATGGCATATGAGATTACAGACTCCAAAGCTATGCCTCTTCTCAAAGAGACACTGTTTAGGTAGAAATGAAACTCATTCTACAACATTGCTGCTATGGTGAATTGAAAACATTGTCAAGTGACAGAATCTGCTCGATGTGTAAAATCATTCTTATTTGTCAATTCTCTGGATAGAGCAGGAACTAAAAGATGACTGGTAATTTTTTTCCCCTCAAACGAGAGGATCTATTATAGAACATTTGGTCTGGCTCAAAGGTTTACAGACAGTGTATGAAAAAAAAAGGAGTTTTGAAAAAAAAAAAAAAAAGAAATTCCAACTTGCTGCCAACTATTTGTTTCCTAGTTTCATTTTAGTCTCTGAAATTTTCTACTACTCACAGACTGGATAATAAAATTGAAATTGATATCAAATGAACTCTACAAAATGACAGCAGTTATCTATTAGAAGTGTATTTTTAACTGCACTATTTTCCTTTCGCCTGTATTTTAGCAATAACATGCTGTATGTGTTTAATTATTTGTTTTGTTTTAAATCAAGATTATATTAGTTTAATTGATTATCCACACATGTATGCTTGGCAGACTAATTTGTTCTGAGCTCTTTTGGGGAGATACATTTGAAGCTCTGTTTTGTGATTTGCTTGACTACAGAACTGCCTGGAATCAAAGCTTAGGAAAAATATATTAGAATAACTATACAAAGTAGGCTAATTATCCCAAACCAGCAGTATGTAGTTTGGCCACCCTTGGAGCTGGAAGAATACTTAATTTCCCAAGACTGCCACCTCCCACTTCAATACCCCAGTATATTATCCATCCAGGTAGAAAAACGATGGAAGAAATATCAGTTAACCAAGTTCTGGTAGTTAATTAGAAATCTACCAGTTGAATAATAAACCCCCACATCCTTGAGACCTTTTATTACCATACATTTACTGAGAATAATTGAGTTATTGGAAAATGACTTTTACCTCCTCAGCTTTATTAATGAACCTAGGCATATTTCAATTTTAAAAGTCACTACCCCAAACCAGCATCAAAACAAATCAGCTGCAGAATTTAAATCCAGTGCAGAAATATATTAGATGGATCATGATAGGAAAAATGTATCATTAGATTAATTAGGCAATTATCAGAATTCACAGCTGCTCTCGTTGACAACTGATTCAGTGGCTCTGAATTAATAAGAGATACTTCCTATACACTTTCTACAAATAGAAGTTTATAGAAGCATTTGTTTCTTTGACGTTTGTCAGGAAAGCTAATCAAAAAGAGACTGTACACCCAAACTAGGCTTCTATTTGAGAAGTATGATCAAAAGGTAGTTCTTATATCCATGCTTCCCTAATATACTGCATTCGATAATGAATTGAGAATGCTTATGATTTCCATTCATTTCAAGAGAACGTCTCTGTTTTTAAGCTTCATTGAACACAGAATTGGGCCAATTTGATTTTTATCAATGTGTTTTTCAAGCCACTTCATTCAACAGAACAGAAGTTTGTACCACACCTTATTAACAAGATATCTAAAATATAGTAATGAAATGTGGGAATCTGATCCTCACAGTGCAAGGCAGGTATAAACTGAGATATCCCAGGTCATCACCTCTTCACATGTTGGTGAAGCTATGGGACAAAAATCCTCAATGGTAGCGTGCAGTTGTTTATTCAAATCACACTTGTTGAAGTCTAAAATAATCTTGTAAAGCTAAGAAATACAATGGGATCCCTGCTCTTTATGTCCTTTTAGAAGAATCCTTCAGTTTATCCTCCAGCTTTTTACTTCAATTTGAGTTGAAGTCATTTTTATCATCTACTTGTATTGAGATAAAAAATACAATCAGTTTTTCAAACAGCAGAAGCATCCCAAGAAAAATCCCTAAGCAAACCCAGCCCATCATAAAGCCCCCATGTTTGCTTTCATATGAATTTTCAAATGAACATCTAAATACAAATTCAAATACTTTTCTTTTATTTTTCATTAAGTGGGATTGATACAAGGGTAAGGATGTTCTGCTCTAGTGCTCTGAGGATAAAATGAATACCCAGAAAAAATTACCCAAGCCAAAAGAAAGCCCATCATTAATGTATTAGTGAGAGATGAATACAGGATTGACAAAGATGAAATGAGGAAAGTTGGGTTGACTAATAGCCAAACAAGGAAACTGAAAAATGTCATAGTGAGAAGTCCTTGCCCTGGGAGAACTCAAAAGCTATTTATTAATTTTCTTCTAGGCAGAGCCTTTGCAAGCTCTCAGCTTTAGTCAGCATTTTACATAATCTCCTTACTTAAAGCTACACAAGCCTCTCTAGCAAATTCTGAAAGCTGCTTTTAGATCTTGTACAAACAGTACCACCCTCCCAGATTTAAAAATTTCTTCTCTGGGAGGAATGATTCAACTTTCTTGGCCAAATCCCTGCTGAATTTTGTGGATATTTGTGAAGGATAAATACAGCTCATAAAGGACAAAGCAAATTTGCTTTTCCAGTCAGTAGGCAGGATTGCTCAAATACCATTAACAGAACAGAGAGGGAAAAGGGATACATTTCTTCAGAGAAATTCTGAAGAAACTTCTTTAGAAACTCAGAAAGGCTGAGTTTCTATAGCAAAAGCTTCACAGGACAGAATATCATTTTGTAATACCAACAGAAAATAGAGTTTGATTCTACATTTAAATTTATGTTATCTAATTTGATTGAACTCTCTTCCAGAATACGAGACTCAAAAAACATCATGTAAGAACAAGCAAAGAAAAGAAACCCCAAGAACAATAAACACCCAGGGAATATAATTTGTGACACTTGTAGCAAGATTTAAGCACTACCTGTCATTCTTTAAACTACTATAAATATTTAAATTGCTACAAGTTTGCCACATTATAATCTAGACAGAAGTGTCTTTCTTTGCAGTTCCTGCTTCACATGACAGATCTCGTGTTCCACTTATATTTTTTTAATCCTTAGCCTTAGTGTTGATGTAACAGAAACAACATATGCTGCCGTATTTGCTGCTGTTTGTTTTTCCCTGCATCTCTGCCCTTTTTGCCTGTATACAGGGCAAAGACAGTAAAGAACCCACAACTCCCTGTAATCTTCAAAGATGTTCCTTAGCATGTACAAAGGCACATGATTTACCTGACCTCATGCAAGCCCTAAACATACTGCAGAAGCAAAGACAGCAAGGAATAGGGTGGAAGATGCTGCGCTTTCACTGCTAAAAAGAAAAAAACAATCCTAACTGGTTCTTGGACTGAGCTCTGTTCTGAACATGGAACTATGCTCTCTAGTCTGAAATTCCACAAAGACAATAAAAAATCCCCTCCTGCTCAGATTTTGGCTAACCCAGCCTGTGTTCAGGTCTGATGGATGCTGGGAGCACCACAGGACGAGACTTGTGGCCAGGAACACCAGCATGAAGGATGCACACACTCCATAAACAAGGAAGGCAATCTGTATTAAGAAGCATCAAGCATCACTAGGTTATTTCGACTTTTAAGGCATTTTAATCTTTAATAATAATATAGCTACATAGTTAAAATTGCAAACCAACTCATTCACTTCTCTTTCTCCATTAGGGAAAGCAGCATTATTCACAACTCAAGAATTCAATATAGAAAAAGGGTTTCTTTCTGTTCCCTCTAAGAAATAAAGCACAGCCTCATGTTATATGATGGCACTCCATGGAGCACATTGAGATGGATGAGCAGTTCTAAGACTACTTTTGCTGTCACAGGAAAACTTGTTTTCATCATGGGATAACTAATACCTAAAAACTTTCCCTTGCAAGAGAACAGTGGAGGCAAAGCATTTCACATAAGGTAAGCTAAGCTAAGCAACACGAAATGAACACATCCAGAGGAATGCAGTTTATCTTGCTGCTCTTTATAGCAGCCTCAGAGGAATCAAAGAACTCTGCTTCTATTCAAGATTTTGCAGTGGCAGAGCTGACATCATTTATTTAATAACAAAGTAAAGCAAACTATCTGGAGCCCGTGAGTAGAACACTGAAGTTAACAAATACTGCAGATAGCAATAAGCTTTAGAAGCAGAATAAGTATGTGTGCAGCACAGCCACCAAACAGGAAAAGGTAGAATGCCAAAAGCAACACAGAGAAACAAGCAGCATTATTTGTCAAACAAAAATTGGATGGATAGCAAGGAGACAAAATGCATTATTGTCTCTTGATTTATGCCACAACATATTTCTTCCACAAGTCACAACTACATAGATATTAAATTATTTGTATTGTCCGTAGTGGTTTCCAAATCCCACCCCTAAATCTATTCAATTGAATTTCCAGGATACCTGCCATGGCACACTTGCTTGCCAGCAGCTGATGAGTGAGGTAAGAGTACTTTCTATTCTCTAGGTTTGTGAAGGGAAATCTATAAGCACAACAGTACAGTCCATAAACCCAATACAATCTAGGATTTGCAACATTTCATAGCCATGGCCACATCTCCTGGTTTCTGCACATGCAGCTACAAGCTGTTTTCTGCCTTTCACACTACTAATATGTGTCCCCCTCTACACAATCAGGGCTCAAACCAAGAATAGGCTAATTTTTGCACAGAACTGACGAGTTGGGGTGAGGTCCAATAACGTGTGAGCACCTGCATTTAGCCATATCAGCATCTTCCTTCCTTCCGCCTTATGTCACCAAAGATTTCTGACGTTCCCTGGTACGCTGTATGACAGGGTTAGATGGTAACAGAGCACCCAGAGGACACATTAGTGGATGAATAAATATATGAACACTGATGGGAGTCTTATCTGGTAGAATTGATGTTCTGACTTGGAATCTGGGGCAATTTCAGACTTGCTTTGAGTGGGGTTTTTTAACCAGTCTTTGAACAAGGTCTGAAAGGTTGTCTCTGTTCTTCCATGAAGTATTCCCACTGGGAAGAATAGTATATAGATCTAGTCTCAGAGGTAAAACCATGCTCCCTAATACACTCACTCTCTTCTGGTCTACTGAACCAAAAGCAACTTCTGTCTTATAACACTCTATAAAAAGAAAAGTTAAGTGTTGCAAACTCCTTTTCTTAACCTACAGCCGGCTGAAAAATACAGCTGATGTGGATATAAATATCTTGAAAGGGAGAAGGCACTGCAACAAAAGCTGTGCTTCAACCATGTCGCAGCAGGAGGACACAATAATTTCTTGTGCCGAGAAAAGCAAAACAGTAGCTGATGACCTGTACTTGGTATGTGACACAGAGAAGATCCAAGCTGTTTGGTCCTTTCAAGAAGAGACTTTAGAAAAGCAATGTACTTTGACAAAAAAATCCTTCTTTCTTTTTTAATTCCTCATCAAATATCTATGAATTCTGATCACAGAGACATAGAGGAGACATTTTTAGGACTGCACATTTGGCCACATATTTTATTTCATCACTTTTCTACCTTCTAGAACTCAAATCCCATCTCCCCTTCTTATCCTTATGAAGTGGATTTCTCACTCCTAGAAGTGAAAAGATGCTATTACATAAACCTTGACTAATGCTTATCTAGACCAGGCCCCCACTTGGAATGAAGAAGTTAAACTATCTCTGTATATCTGAAGAAAGTAGATCTCCTACTTTGGAACATTTTTGAGATTCTGTGACATGGCCAGTACCAATCTGATTCGCCAGTTAATTCTCTATAACCCCTTGAAAGCTAAAGTATGTTTTTGAAAAGAATCATTTCAATTGCTTAAGCTTCAGCCTAGTTAAGTAATTTGCTCATCTTTAATTATGAGTCATTAATTCTTTCATCTATCTTATTTTTGGCCAGCTTGAAAAATGGCCTAATCTCTCCACACTCTTTACTACCTTGCATTTCATCCTTCATCACACTGGACATCAGTTCTTCATTACTGCTGCAGGTTTTTTAGGTGGGAATTCTTCATCATTACATTCACATTCTCACCCTCACTATCAATTACTTGGATACTTTTTATCTGATTGCCATCATCAGCCCAATGCACTTCTGCCAGTTACAGAATCCATGACACTCCCTTGAGGAGATGCCAACTGGAATATGGCCCTCAGCTGCAACTTTCCTTGGGGATCAATTCTTTCATTGTTTTCTTGTATCGTGTTTTGGGGTTTTTTTCCTTTATAATTTTAACAGCATAGTCATACCTTTCCAAAAATCAATATTCAATTTAATCCCTTTCACTGCACATCAGGCCACATGATATAAAAAGAATTTTTCTTTTGCTCCTGAAACCCCACTTTTTAAATCATGTTCACATTTTCTAAAGTCACTTTTCTCTAATTCTTTTCATGGTCATCAACTTTTTACATTAGTATTCCTTTTCCTTTGGATATTTATTTTTTTTTAATAAAAGATTTACCCATTAACAGCTGAGTTGCATTCTGTCCACTTCAGGAAAAAATATATTTATCTTACATTATTAGCCCTTCAGCTATATGTTCAAGGAAAAAAAAATATCAGCTCAGATTCTAAAGTGTTTTCTGTGAAATAACATGAATAATGTCAAAAGAGTTGAAAATTATTATTTTCAGAAAGAACTAATTTGCATACACCGAGCTATTTCTTGGCACATGGTTGAAGCCATCACTTTACTGTAATGAAAATCCCCTGGTGAGGATTTTTATTTATAAAACTATAGTCACAGATGCATATAGAATTTCACAGATCAGTGATTGCCATCTATTCCAAACTTATGAGAAAGAATCATCCAGAAATATATATAGTTTATATATATACACCAGACCCTGAATATATGCAGTTGAAGTTTCCATGACCTTGGACACATCAGATTACTATTAACCCTCAGTAGGAAGGAGATGGAATAATTGCCAAATTATGAAATAATAAAACCATGAGACTTTTATCCGGTACAGCTGCAAGGCACAGAACATATCGGGTTTTGGTGATAAGAACTGACCTTACGAACAAATATCAGATGAGGTCACAACTCTACTAATCCCACCCATTGCTCTCAAATGAAGTGTGAGGGCTGTTGTTTGGGGCTTTTTTTATTTTTTGGCTTTGCTTCATATCATCAGGTAGATTAGCTTATTATTTAAAAAAAAAAAAAAGTTATTGCAGAGACACAACCCAAGGAGATTTCTGCTCTGCAAAGCTCTGATTGTCCAACCAGGCAATGAGATGTGTGTGCCCTTGACTGAGACCACCTGAATGAGCTGCTCGCAGCTCCTTCAGAGAGTTATTTTTCCTCTAAAATGTCTGCATGAAAGTGTACTACAGTTTAAAGCTCTGTGGAAGGTGAAGCTCTTGAGACACAGAAGGAAGGATTTTAATGAAGTACATTTGTGAATCTCTCAAAGTATGAGCCAGATCTGGACTTAAAGGAAGAGAGAAGCAGCTCCGAATGCTGTACCAGGCAGGAAAGTTCCATCAGCCACAGGAGAGCTCATAAGTGATGAGCAGGTGGGATGGTTACACAGCTCACCAGTGCAGCAATTAGAAAACCACCAAAGACTGATTTATCTCGTTCTAAACTGAGGATTACAAGGGTCACTTGGTCTGCTCCTTGCTGGGAGGAGGAACAATGTAATCTGACACTGACAGCACCCTGAGGAAGCAAAACCACAGCAGCACCTGCAGATGGGTCAAACTCAGCTCAGAGCGTAGGAAACCAGGGGCTGACACCACAACCCGACATCCTCTGTTACAATACATATTAAAGAAGTAGAATAAATAGATAGTACATTTCTAATTAGACCAAACTGCCTGAGAAATGTTGCTGCTCCAGACTATGGCTCACTGCCCCTGTTTGTTCAAATTTTTGCAAGACCGTGCTGTAAAAGTGATCAATAAATTAGAGTAAAACCCAGCAAACAAAGCAAGAAAGTACTGACAAGAACAAAGCAATGCACCTCTATTTATATTTTCTATATTTCCCTGTATAATTTCCTAAAATTTATATAAAACCTTTATTCTAGAAAATGTCTATTTGTCTGTGTTTAGTGGTGTAATCAAACACTATTTGCATCTCCCATTAAAAAGATGCCTCGATAAATAACTGCATAAGCAGCAAGTGTTGCAAGAATAACTTAAATCAGCTATGCCAACCCCCCTTCAAAATTCCACCAACACTGTACAAGTGGAAAAATCTTTAAGATGAGTGTTAATAATTTCCAATAATTTCACTGTCAAGACAGAGATTTAAAATTTTCCATATCCTGAAATGCAAAAGTTTCAGTTCCAAATTTGCCATATTAACAGAAATGCACAAGATATTTAGTTGTTGCTAAAAAAAAAACATGTATACATGTACGTGTACATATATATATAAATCCACTGTACAAATCCCCAAAATAAAATAATGTAAGAGCACAATATGCCCCCCTTTTCTAGTTAAAAGATACTAATTTGCATTTTAATTTTTCCTGTACTGGGTTTACAAGTGCATCAACAATTGAGCTAAACAATCCTGTATTTCTTCCTCAGTTCGAAGCCTCAGTGCCCTCTATGCTACCAGCACAAGTGAAAGGATGGAGAGCCCGACTGCTGCAGATTTGACTGGCTCCTTAAAAGTCCTTTTTAGTTTGCATTCCACTTCTCCATTCCCAACATACAGAGGAAACATCACACAATTTCTTTGGATTTATTTAGCCAAATTTTAAATAAAACTCAAAAGTAATGACTTTTTATTTCATCACAAATGCAGCAGTATTCAATGAAGCTGTAAAACAAGCTCTAGATCAGCCCATGAAGTAATTCAGATACAGATCAGCTTTAAGTGGGTGAGCCCTCCCCCTTACTTTGACCTAGACTAACTTTTCAGCACACAAAATCTTTGCTGAATAAGTAAGAGTGTGCATGAACATCAAGCTTCCAGAATATTCATAATACTCTACACAGGAAAATAATAATTAAAAAACCGATGCAATTTTAAGAAAAATAAAACAGTATTAAGATTAACATTATTCTAAATACTGCTATTTGATCAAGCAATTAATGTAATGATACAAAAATATAGTTATAATTAACAGAAATCCCCACATGATTCATTTATCTGAAAAAAAATTATCCTGCTAAAGGGAAATTCCCATCACAAAGTTCCCATATTAAACCATAGATAATGTTACATTTTGAATTAATTTTCATATTTCACAGTGGTAGTTTAAATTCTTTAAAGAATGATCTTCAGAGCCAATATTTCTTTAGATATGTTTTGCCCCCAAGATGAAGATGATGATCATTGTAAGATGATTTTCTGACAATTGCAGGCAGATCCCATACAACAAAAAGGATAAAATAAATACTGTAGAGTTTCATTTTTTCTCTCATTGTAGTTATAGATTTATTAAGAAACACGACTTCTACAGTTTTAAGTCACCTAGACAGCTTGTCAATTAAATAAAATAGATTCTGTTTATTTAATAAGACCTGTGATCCCTAAACATTTTGGAGGCATTCATAGATAACAGCAACAAAAATCATATGAGGTTATAAACCTCACAAGCCAAAAAAATAAGATTATTTTATAGCTACAAAATAAAATAAAACAAGTCCACAACATAATCAGATAAAATTTGGAAAATTATTCCAAAAAAAACTTTGAATATTCTGCATTCCACAGTGATTCAAGTGGGAAGGGGCATGTAGTTAAAAAAAAAAAGCCAAAGAAACCAGCAGGTGCTGAAAGGAAGAGTATGAAGCTGTACATAACATTCAAAGAACATGACTCCCTACAAAGAACAATTATCCATGAGAAATACAGTCTCAAATTATAAAAGGCTCCCAAATTATAGCAGTGTGCCGTCTCCAGCAGTACCAAACACGACAAATAAACAATAAAAGCATCTTGCATTACACAAAGCCTTCAGGACATAATCCTTCACACCACAAAATGACAAACAAAAATGACCTTCTTTTTAAAGCCCAATGTTTGTTGTTTTCTCTATACCTTGGTACACGGTGCCGTTTTTGCCACCTGTAACATGTCTTTCAGGCTAGGAGTTTATTCCTGGCTATTCTATTCTTGTCCCAACAAAATGACTGTTCCTACCAGGCATTACAGCTTCTCTGACACACAAGGACTTCCAAAAAGCTACATTTCCCTGAGACAGGAAAGCAAAAGAAAGGAAAGGGACAATAGTTAAAATTATGTATGACACCAGTCCCCATTGCACCTGTTACCTAAAATTTCAGGAGTGAGCTCCCTATCACATCATCCTAATGATTTAATTAAAAATTTTACAAAAAAAAATTTAATAGAGAAATTATGCAAAGAAAAGCAATTAACCAAAAAATTGTGAAGGTTTTGGTGGCAGGAAAAGCTACCTGGTAAGCAATAGGTTGTAAACAAGCATTTGAACGGATTATCTTAAAGCTCCACTAAGTGTGTTTTTCTTAGTGATATCTAAACTTCTACCTAAAAACTAAAAATAAAATTTTCCATCAGAAGTCAAGATCATGAAGTTGATTGCTGATTACCTCCTGATTAAATACAATTAGACATCAATAGCACTTAAGAATCCTTTTTCCTGAAACAAAGCAGCAAAACAAGAAACAAGCACAGACAAATAAAAACATGTATAAAGGTTACTTCAGATTTAACAGCTGCAATTTTGTATCCCCCTCACTGATAAATAATGTTATTATTTTGTGTAGACTAAGTAATTTGTCTGTGGATAAGTTGATACAACTGAAGAGCATGTACTCAGTCAATTCTTTCTTGAGGCTTCAGCAAATGTCTGTACACATGTGTCTGTACAGACTTCCACTTAAGGGCTGCAATATTCACCTTAAAAAAGACTGTTCCTAAAATTACTTCCCTTTTGGATGCTGTAAACTTCAAAACTCACATATCAATCTATGAAAATAAATATACTTAACACTTCCCCATTTATTCAGAAATTAACTGATTTGTAGCACAAGGTTACCTTTAAATTCATTCACTTCATCCAAGCCTATATGTGGAAGTGGGAATGCATTGCTACCTTTCATGCAGCATTTTTTAATCCTTATGTATTATATTACATATTCTCCTCTTGAAAATGTAATCCCTTCAAAGAATTATCTTGCTAAGTAACGCATTTTCCTTTTTTTCTGCTATACAATTCTGCTTTCACAAGTTGCAGCAAATTAATTCATTCACACTTTAGCTTCCCCATTAAATGTATGTAAAATATGTCGTCACATACTCATTTTTTCACTTACTGCACTGAAAGGGCAATATTATAGATAAAAGTGCAATAATTTTAGACGTTTGATGTAAAAATGTTAAAAATAAGGACTCTTACATTCTTCTAAATCTATTTATTCACACTACTAAAATTGCATCTAGTGCTGTACATTTATACCACAGTGTGCTTTGCCATGGTGTTCTGTAAGTAGGCAGATCACACTTCCACTTAGAAATAGTATCTTTAATTAGTCCAACAGTTATACATGGAAAATTAGAGAAGCACTGGAAAATGAAGCTCTTTGGATGTTTAAAATAAAGTATATTAAGAATGTTACTGGTTTAAAAATTATTCATTTTAAAATGATGATGGGTTTAATTCAAATCCACAGGAATGTAACAAAACTAATGGGAAAGTGCTACAAGCAACAGGAACACAACCAAGCCATGAATCCAGCAATGGTTCCTTGGGAGTAGAGACTGAGCTGGAGTCAAGATCATCTCAACACTCACAGGTCAAAGCCAATACAGAAAACAAGAACAGAGGAAAAACAGACCTGACAAAGTAAGTTGTGTTTGCTAGCAAATCAAATAGGAAAACTCAGATTACTGAAGTGTACATTAACCCGTGACATGCAACATGGATAACTGGGCAAAGTACAAAGAATGAATTAAACAAAGAAAAAGAATTAGGAACTGAAGCAGGTGAGAGCCTCTCCCCAACCCCACTGTGTGCAATAGCCATGAGGGATGATGCTACAGACCAGAATGCTGAAGCTGTTACATAAAGCCACTCAATGTGCCAGTCTCTCTGAAGCCATTGGAGTGAGCCCATAGTTATCTCTTTAGAAGGGAGAATGGACAGAGGATCACAATAAACTGGATTGTCTTAAGAGATTCAAAAGAAAATGTCACTAAACCTAAACCAACCAAAACCAACTCAAAACTAACAACCCAAAGTTTTACTTAGCTGGGAGATTGCAGCAAACTACTGATGACAGAAAGTGCTTAAGGTTCATTGACTGAGCAGTGAAGAGGCCCTCAATTCTAAGACAAAGAGCCACTCCCTCCACATCTGATTTCCACAGGTTTGGAATAGTCTCAGAGCCTGCTAAAAATATGCACTCCCCATATGGCATCTCTCCATGAGGCATCCAGCCTGGGTAAGAATAAAACTTTTCTTGCTGCTGCAGTAAACGTAGTCCTCCACTGAAGAAGACCTTACATTAAATCTTGTGAAAGTAAAACTACAGCATATGACAGAAGAAAGAGCTTAGGCACACAGCAACCCTCATTCACTTCCTTTAACTTGGTGGCTATATAAGATAAAGAGTACAGCTCTCAAAAACAATCTCCAAGGTTAATTGGAATGTGAATGGAATACAATACAGAGCACTATATCCCTTTGTAGTTTTATTTTCCCCCTACAGTAATAGATACAGCATTTTTAGCTTATTTTTGCATCTAATGAATATACCAGGACACTCACAGAACAGGCTATTGTTTTTCACAGCCTTATTTACTCAGCCTTTATTTATTCAATTGAAGATAGCTGGGGAGTTTGCATCAGGCATGACATATTTACTGGTGCTGGTAACAGGATACTCTGGAAGATATTAAGTGTTGAAATAAAGCAACTGCTTTCGCTGCTTAAGTGTCCCTGGTTCACTTACCATGTATAACACATTTCAAAGGCACACAAAGTGCACAAGCTCACGGAATAAAATCTTCTACTGAGCCTTTTCACATACATTGGAGAAACTGATTCTCTTCTCTGTCAGAGTAAATCAATATTTATACTATCTAAGAACTGACTAATAATATCATTTACTGAATGGGCAACTGAATTTTAGATACAAATTTAATAAAAGTAATACAAGTCAGGAAATAAACATGGGTAAAAAAAAGCTATTTCTATTTCCTTTAGGCTTCTGCAACTGAGAGACAGATTTCTAAGTAGTTGTAGATGTTATGTGTTCTCAGTTCTATGTAACTGTTCAAAATTTAATCACCATTTATTGTTTTCCCCCTCAGAACATTTACAAGCATAAGGCAAATGCATGCAGATAGAACTCACTAAAAAATTACTTACATAAAAAAGGAGAAGCTACTGAGCAAAGACATGCAGGGTTTGGAGATCTGGATTCATTACTCTGATTAAATGGCCTCAACATCCTGCAGTTTTCATCATTCTTGTTCATGTCCATTGTATTTAAATTCCTATACCATGCCATAGTAGGAATGGGAGAGTCAACCTCAGTGGGTGTATGTTCAGCCAATCAAAGCTACAGCCACCAAACATTTCTGGATGCTATCACACTATCATTTAAGTTTTCCAAAATGCTACTGGGTGCACACATCCTTCACCTGGCACAACCTTCTCCCTGCTCCCTGATTCCCACCAGTAAATACCAAGGTTCTGTGCAATGATATTTCTGCTGTTCTTTAACTCAATGTTCTATTTTGCAGCTAAAGCCATCAAATCCTTAGCTGAACTAGAATATCCTCAAAAACTGTTCCTGTATAACCATACTCCCTGCTGGACTCCAGACAGCTGTTGGCATGTACGCCTAGTCAGTCCAAACTTCCTTCCTATCTGATAGAATGGACCCTGCCCTGAGGAAGCTAAAAGAACTCTTCAGGACACATCAACTCTCCCCAAGACAAATGGAAACACCCTCTGTGCAGGATCCAAGTCTCAAAAGGATCACAGCCACATAGCAGGCACCACAACATCCAACCCTTCTGGAACGGTGGAGATTAGAATCCCTTTGCCTCTGCTCACAGCTCTGAATTCCCAGTACAGCAGCTTCCAGGCCTGCTTCCAGGCCCCACAAGTCAGTCTGCTGGCAGCTGAAGATTCCTTTGGAACCTGTGCAGAGTCTCAAGGATTGTTTACAGGAAGATTAAGCCTAAAACCAATAATCTGGAGGTTCCAATTTAGTTCCAGTGCCCATTTCAGGGTCACAGATTATCCAGTACCCTGTGTAGAAAATGCATACTAATTTGGCATTCCTTGTAACAAGGTGTCAGACAGGACACCCAAAGAGACATTCATGTTGCAGTTGATGGAAGTTTGTCTTAAATTGCACAGAAAATTCCCTGGAGAGACTTTTTTTTTTTTAAATCTGTCATACTCCAAAATTCAAGTCAGTTTATATTCTCAGATATTTTTATATGCCTAAAAGCCACAAAGATTTTCCTTTCCAATGTTGCCTGAGATCTAAAAAGCAGTAGAAGCATGGCAGTTTTATTAAATGTTTACCTAAAACATCCACTGCACTGGGATGTTTTCTTTGCGTAAGTTCCAGCAACACCCTGATTCTAAAGGGATTCAAACAGGGCTTTAAACACCCACTGCCAGCAGAGCTCCCATTGCCTGTACAACACAGTGTACACACAGAGAAAAGAAAGGTAAATTTGGTATTAGTCAGGTCTTGTGGGACTGAAGAGAGAAAATACAATTTTGAAATACCTGTAAGTGGAAACGTTGGTCCAATTGCTCACTCAGGACTTTTCAATCAATGCAGCTTTCAACAGAAATGCCAAATGGGACCAACACTTCACCTCCTTTCACGATAGCCACTGTTTCATATTCTACTTGAATTAAATGAAACTCATTTTGATCTGTTTCCTATATTACTGTTAATTTATGTCGAATAATAGAGAGTACTAGAGTGAGAAATCTGAGTCCTATGTCCAGAGAGAGGAGGAACAATGCTTGACCAAAAAGAAACAAGCAAACACAGGAAGTAAATATCTAACTCTGTAAAAAGGGGCTCCTTCACAGCTGGGACCATGCCTACTTATAACATCTGAAACAGGGGAGCTAGTGACCACTAGAAATGTCACTAGAACAAAGTAGAAAGGTTTGGGTTTACATCTTTTATAATTAACAGAGCCAGATGAAAAAGCACATCTCACTAGCTGTTCATCTCAGAGAGGTTCCTCAATTAGCATTTTCTTCCAGTATCTGCTTCACTCCTGAGCACAAGCCTGGAGGCAAAACATTATACTTCCTTCCAGTTTTTCATAAACACTGACCATTGACTGGCCTGCTCCTATGCCTCCTTACTTCCAAAATATACAATGGTATTAATTTCTAGTTTGCCACTGCCTTTGAAAGTACAAGGTAGATTGTGCCTCATTTTATAATTTGTCAGTCCTCACTCTGTATATCCATCCAGCTTTTTATGACTGGTTTGTAAGCTCTCTCTTTTACATAGCAAATATTGTTATTTAGACAACATACTGACAGCATTTAATTTTTTATGTACATCTCAGAACATCCTGTGTTCTTTATTACTACTTTATTCCATATATATATATCTATATCTATCTTAGACTTCTTATGTACCAAAACTACTAGTACCACATTTCTTCAGTTTTCACATGCCTTTACTAAAAAGCCAATTGATTTAGATATCTGCTTGACCACCTACACTGGTCTTTTACACACTCCAAACAAGCACACACATAGTCTAATCAGACTTGGTTACTGTCTGAAGCAGATATTGTCTGGCTTGTTTATAATTAGATTTTCAGCAAGATATTTCCTCATGTATAGCCATGCCCAAATTTATAATTTTTTAGCCCTTTTAACGCATCTCCCACCTACACCCATAGTTCTCCTCAGTAGAAATTTCAGTTCCTGCTGTGTTGTGTGTCATTTCTTCAAGTTCCGGAGCTTTGGAAATAAACCTTCAATGCAATTTACTCAGACTGCCAACCTATGCTATCATGGACCAGTACAACACTAAGACAGAGGCTCAATAAATGATACAGTTGTGTTATTCATTACAAAGTCAGAGGAACTCTTTGTCATTTAAGTAGACAGGAGAGACTGACATTAAAATACGGTTCATTAAAAGTGAATTTGAGCCTCAGCATTCAGTGTACCAAAACATCTGGAGACAGCCTAATTCTTACTGGAGTGCCTCAGAAAATATTTGATCTTCTAACTAAGCACAGGGGATTTGCCAAGTAAAGGCTGCTTTTTTTGTATCACTTTAAACTTGAGGAGAATTTATTTTATGAATATCACAGTACCTCCCATCAACTGCAAAACCATAGACCCAGCACCGTGTACTATTTGTATTAAGACACATTATTTCAGAAAATACTGCAAACTGTTTGCTTTGGCAAGTTGTCCAGGAAAATATGCAGTTAAGCTCCTGTGTATTCTTTAACTTATTCTAAATATTTATCACTTTTGTCTAGATATGAAAGCAAAAAATCAGTTTATTGCTTTTGGCTATTCTGAACAGATGATGATCTTTTTGTGATGTTCTTCTTTCTTGATCCTCATGTTTCATTATTATCTGGTACCTTCTTGGATCATTAGGACCACAGACAGGTCAGTTAAAGTAAAGGTAAAACATTAAAGACTTCAGTAAACAAGCACAATCTAGCTCAAAGAACCCTTATAGATAGATAATCAGGTTTTCAAAGTGCCTTGGAAGCAGCTAGCATCTGTTTTTTTTAATGTGTTTCCCTCTTCTCTAAGAGAAAACCTGTTACTTTTTTATAAAAAAAAAAAAAAGCCAAGGAAAAAGAGTGAGAAAAACATAATAACTGAAATCAGCACATCAAGGCAGGTGGGCATACGAATGAAATTCTATATTTCTCTCTAGACACACATTTATTGTGATTTGTGAATAGATCAGAACTGTTTCTTCCAGTTGAACATATGTAGCTTCACACTCTCTTTTGATCAGGAAAGGCACCATGAGAGGCACAGCCATGAATGCTCATATAGGATAGTGAGGGCAGTTTGCAATGCCAGCTGATTTCAGGAACCAAAGGAAAACACTCCAGCGACATAACAAAGCAAACAATGATATGTAGCTACACACTAGGAATACCAAAAATCTTTCATTCCAACCTTGATTTGCACTTGTCTATTTAAGCTTGTTTAAATCATGAGATCTTTCCTGAGACCTATTCTGAGAACTTATATTTTAAAGGATTTAAAATTCATGCTCTATCATCTATATTAAAATATATTCTAATTTATGTAAGTTTATAATACTGAAAAAATGTTGCATTGGTTAACTTATGATCAGGAATGGAATGTCTTGGGGTTTTGGGGTGTTTCATTGGTTTTTTGAAAAAAATTATCAAGCTTCATTATCTTTCATAACTCAGTCTGTCTTCTTATAGCTATTTATCCAGAATTTTATCCAAAACAAATGTGTTTACTATTATGTGTTAATTTTAACCCAGCAATTTTAATGATAGGCTTTTGCATTTAGCAAATGATGTAGCATGAAACACCCAAATTTACTCTGCTAATCACTTCACAGTTCAAAGGTAAACCTTACACTTTTTACAACAGTATCAGCTGTTGTCAAGATGTAAAACATATGTGAAAGCAAACAACATAATGCAATTAGTTAATTTTGGTAGATTTGCACAAGTGTTACCAAAGCAGAGTTTGATCCAAATACATTACAAAATTACAATGAAAAGAAATTCTGCAGATTCCTGAATGTGCAAATATATTACATTTTATTTTTGATATCACTTATTTCTATATCACTGAATAAAGGAAGAAGATAAATTGTTCAGTATTGGTTCTTGAAGTGTTGGACAGAATGACTCCCTATTGATTTTCCTGCTGCTGTTCTGTTCAGGGTACAACTGAAAGACATGCAAGTACTTTACAGTTTTCTAAAGGAAGTAAACATTTTGACACTGAAACACAGAATAAGACCTTGGAGGTAAAGTAGCTGAAGAACACTGAACAAAGTAAATCAGTAGCCTTAACACTGTCTACCTGAGAAAGTATTTAACTGAAATTTGAACAGCCACGTGGGCCGTAGATACAGATGTGGTCCAGTATCAAGTAGCATTAGGGATTTTGCACTGTTGAAGTGAATGTCATAAAGTTTGAAAAATGACCAAATGCAATCTCTATCCACAGATCCACAGATTCTCTCCTACCACTCCCAGTTCCACTATTAATTAAAACTCATTGCAATTATTAGCAGAAATATAAGTGAACTCAGAACTGACAATTTCCTGTGGTGTGCCTTGATGCACTCCAAAAGCACAGTTGTGAGCACTATTTCTTCTAATTATCAATGCAACTGATAAAACATATACAGAGCTGTTCAAATATCAAAAGCATCAAAAACTGTACTTTGGTTAAAATGCCTTTTTCCATGATATTTATTGCATAAGCCTTAGAGCACAAAGCTACTTTTATTGAATTTCCAAGTGTGGCTTCACAGCTGTTGCCCTCAGTAGCAGTCAATATTTGTATATTACTTTAATGAGTTCCTAGTAACCCAGACTCCTAAGGCACAGCTGTGCTCCTGGAACCAAACATGCAATTCCCATAGATTTCAGTTACCAGAACTACATTGCTTCTTGCCCACCTCTTTTATTTTACTTTTCTGGCATGGCAAGTGAGGGAATTTTTCCCCCTTCTCTTTCCTCCATGCTTTTCATAGGAGTCCATTGAGAAGAGATGGTGTTTGGTGGCTCTATTGAGCAGCTGGGAGACCTTTATATCTGCTGGAGTCCAGCTGTAAATCTGGGTAGAATGGATAAATCGAAGCCCAACAGATTACAGTTTTTAAAATATACAGGTTTTTTTTTCAGGGAAAACTGAAACAAGTTGGTTTATCAGAGCAAATCTCCAGAGAAACAAACTTAGCAACACCTGCTAATGAGTCTTGACTACTATTCAATTTTTGTGAGTCTGGGGACCTGTTTACACACACTCCTTAACTTTCATGTGGCTGTGTGTGGAAAGGTCTTGAGCACTAAGAACTAGTCCTATAATGCATAGAGATTTACAAATAACTTTTCCATTTACAAGAAGTGCTGCTTCTTTTCACTGCTTAAGAAAACTATTTCCCCTTCCTTGTTATAGTGAGAGGTCAATCATGAATTCAATCATTAATGAAGCTCAGCAGTACCCAGCACAAAGCTCAAAGTGAGTATCACTTTCAGGCATCCACAGCAGGAGCAAATGGCTAATTCTGTTTAGAAAATGGGAAGAAGGAATTCTCTCACAGTCTTTCCTAAGAACATATATATTTATTTTTTGATAGGCAATGTTCAAGCACTTCTTCTAAAGATTAAATCTCTGTTTTCACTAAGATCAGTTTCAATATCTCATAGTGCAGGGTGAAGGATACCAATGTTTCTCCCATAATAATGGATATAAATTCACATATATTCCTCAGGTCTTTCCTTGCTACTTTCACATGTACTCCTCAGGTCTTTCCTTGCTAATCCCACCACCACAGAAAAACCACAAACCCACAGGGTCACACTTACGTTTGTCTCCAACCATAGTTGTGCTTAGCCAAATCCTTCAAAATTGAGCTATGTCAGAAGGAAGACAACACTGAGCACATAGAATAGAAGCGAGAGGAAAAATGGTTGTCTCAGAAACAGAAAATGTAGTTGTACACCAAAGTGAAAGATTTTTAGTGAAATTTTTCTTTTTTATCTAGAGATTCACTTCAAAATTGCCTCTATCTTTCTGCAGGCTAAAGAGGTAACATATATTTGGTTTAGGCTTTTTTAAATTAAATTTTGCTTCATAATTCCCAGTAATGCTTCTGTCAAATGTGGAGTTCAATGTCCTGTCTTTCACTAATACTGTTCCACCAAACATTAATGATATTTCAGTAGATGGATACACAGACGCAATTCTAACAAGCAGTGACAAGTTAAACAAATCCTAGATTATTCCAGGCACTCTGGATATTTGAAAAAAGTCCTCTTGGATAATCAATAAAACTGTTTAGAAGGAATATTGCCTCTTCATTCACTCTGGTTTTATGTAGAAAAAGCAAGGTTTGAGAAAAGCAAACCCATTCAATAGTGATTAATTTTGGGAAAAAAATCTAAGCATAATTTTCTGGAAAGTCCGTGTAAGTTTTTTGATGTAACTGAAAAGAAAATGTTATTTGGAATGTGGCTTCCTACTTTAAACACCACAGAGAAATATGTATCAGGTTTCACCATAATAAAAAAAAATGTGGGGGAGGAGAGGGGGAAGGGACAAAATGATCTTTCAAAGGAATACAGAAAATCCATCTAGAAAGTTGGCTGCTTCATTTAACATAAGCTGTTTGCCTGGCTAAGCCTGGGGAAACTCATCAATGAGTGGCACTTTCTTGACTCTCCACTGCTGATCAGATTTTCACCAAAAACTCAAGCCAAATGAACTAGAAATCATCCTCATTTCCTAAACCTGACCATCGCATAAGAGTTTCTAAAAATAACAGGCAATCTATCATGGGTGTGACCTGTGGCTTTTAGTTGGATGGGACCAAGCTACTGCAATCAGCCAATCCCTACATAAATACTTTTCCTGTTTCAAAGCAAGGCATTTAAAATTCAAGCTTGAATGCAGCCTCAGAGCATCTTGGTGACTATGGGAAGGGACAGGAAAGCAATTCTTTTTCTTTTTTGTTTCAGTTTAATTCCCTTTGCCCATATGAGAGGTACTTATACCTACTTGTCTGGCACTGTTACTTTTCAAAAACAGCACAGCTTCTACCTCGATTCGCAACCAGTGCTTCTGCTGTCTTATGGTTTGTTTAGTGATGAGAAAGATGATGGGTAAAAATAGAGCATGGATTTTATGAAACACACATCATACAGCTGCTTTTTTACAAAGACTTTCAGGACATGCCTGTTTTAAAGTAATGCATGGCTCTAAGGTCAGTACGGCTTCCTATAATCAGAGAGCTAATTAATTAATTTTCATGTGCTATTTTTTTCTTATCACGTTTTCTTTTTTGTACTGGGTTCTCCCACTTAGTCCAGAGAACCTGCACCACTAGATGTCACTGCAAGCAGAACATTGGGAATCACACACTGATAAGGAATTTACAGTCCCCTACGTTGTTGCTATTTTTTTTTTTTTAACAAAAGTTAGAAATAAGTTATTTTCTAGTCATATTTACTTTCTCCTTTAGTTGAAGGTGAACAGCTGCCAAATTTCAAATACATATTAAATCCCCAGTGTCTGAATCTAAAGGTGTGATGAGTAAAAGCACTGATGATGTAAGAGTTGAAGGATGGGGAGGATGACAAGCCATCAGAACCTTATTTACATCCTGATAACTTCCTGCACAGCAGTCAGTTTATTATTATTTTTAAAAAGCATTTCAAGCCTCTGTCTCATTAGAGAGCAGAAGTAGCACATCAATTAATGTGCATATGCTACAACATTAATTAGAGAACAAGATTTTGCAGAAGATTGATAATTTCATAGTGACAATTGTAGCTGCAATTAACTGAGTCTTTTCTGGAAATCTTCTGATGAGACAAAATGAAGAGAAATTAAAAGTAAACCAAAATCCAGCTTGAGGTAGAAAGAAGGTGGGAATTATCTTCAGCATAAGACAAAAAACGCCTCTCAACAAAGTGGAATTTGCACTATGATTTTGCAATTATATTCCATTGTCTGCACTGGCTTCTAATGGAGAAAAAGAAAAATCAGGCCACATAAAAAACCTCCCAGCTTGTTTTTAACAACAAAGGTTCCAATCAGTAATATAAGCAATCAGCAGTTAAAATATTCTTAATAATAGGATAGTGGCAACAGAATAATAGTAGGGAAAATAACTATTCAAATTACTCTGCTCAACTGACATTTAATAAATTCATATTTAAAAAATGACATTTAGAGAACTAGATGATAATGCAAATGAGGGATATATTTATGAAGGGGTGAAAAAACAGCTTCTAGTCTCATGTATAAGAATATCCTAGGTTATGGTACCTGGCAAAAAAATATCAAAACTTGCTGATGGATAGTGATCTAGTGCAATTATATACTTTCTGAGCTAAATGCCATGTATTCTGCATCTGCCCTTACTGTTTTGGCAGAAATAGCTTTCTAGCACTGGCTCATTCTTTTTTATCCACGTCACCCTCATGACATGGGGTGCTGTTTTCTGAACACAAAATGGTCCAATAGGCCAAAAGGAGCTGCTGTAATTTACACATCTGGACACTGCACTGTTTCAAACAGGAGTCTGGCTACTAAATTTCCTATCATAATTCGGAATGTGCATGTCTCAGTCCCTTTATTAATATGTACTTTACATTTCTATCCTGCCTCACAGTTTCCACTCTAACAAGGATAATACATTTCCTGAAGAGCATTTTCATTGTCTGAAACAGTCCTCTCAGATTTAGCAGAGGCTTTTTGCATTCCCTTTTGCTCAACCGCAAAAAAACAGGAGGAACATTTTCAGCATCACAGTAAAAGTTACTTAGTAGCATTCAAAATGCAGCACAGTGGTGGTACTGCCCTTGATCCACTCACCTGTCTTAGAAGGAGGAATCCAAAGAATTCCCTTGAGCCAGGTCATGGTTTTGCTTCCCACCACATTTTTCCAATGAGTATTTTAAAAAAGACCAACCCAACCCAGAAGTTTGACACTCACTTGCATTTCATGTTACTGACAACAATGTTGTACTCCCAGCACTTCACTGCTAAATGGGAATACACAGTTTTTAACCTGGCCCAAAATTCCAGATAATGCCTGGTAATAGATTACTTTGTCTCAGATTATGATATAGATGCCATTTTCCTGCTCCCCCACTATCCTCAAAAAGGATGATATTGTTGGTCTTGGGGGTTGTTTTTTAAAGAAAAGATGCATTTGCTTAGCATCAGTTAGTTCTGAGTATTAAGTGGCAATGACATAATCTAAATTTGGGTTAAAAACATAGGGTTAATTTAATAACTGTATTTTCAGATAGTCTCTAATTTATTTATTTAAAAACAAAAGTGGCTTATCTTTCAGTTATACCCTTGAAGTATATTACAAAAGCAGAGGTGTTACACATGAAGTCAAACAACATTAGGTTTTCCTCCAGGAACACTGTAATTAAATCTTAAACAAATTTTAAGAAGCCTAAGCCTTGCATCATACTCAGCTTGCAAGTCTTCTCATTACACAGTTGAGATGATATCCGCTTCATAGAAGAGCCACTTCCACTTTCTCAGAACACAAATGTTAATTAGAGCTTCAAAATGCATGTCTGAATCTCAGATAAAAAAAATAACCAATACATAAATCAAAACAAAATGATCAATACAGCTGCTGTTGTATTTGTGTCATTCATTCCAATAGCTAGATAAAAATCCCAGATAAAAAAATCTCAAAATGAAATAATCAACATCAATCTTTTAAATCTAATTGAAAAGCTTTCAGACTGTTTAAGACTCATGACTACAACTGATTAAGTGGGAACTTCAGACATACCATTTAATTGCAGAAACAAACCCTAACCTCTTTGTTTGTGTTTACCCTAGTAAATTCTTATTTCAAAGTATTAATAAAGCAGTATTCAATAAATATAAATCTCTTGAAATGCAATCTGTAAAAGTCTGGAATTCACTTTAAAAACGTGGCACTTGAGAAGAAGGGAAGAATTCAATCTCTCACAATTAACACTACATTTTCTAGAGATTCTTGGAAGTTCATCCTCAGGTGTCATTACATTACATTACAATACCTCTACCAGGGTTTGACTGTAATGGTTTTTTATTTGGAGGACTTGAAATTCTGGTTGTGTTTCACTAATGGATTTTAAGCTATTCCCTCCCTCTACCCCAGCCCACGCCCCTCCCCACAGAGTCTTCCCCAGCTAAGATGAAAACATTATACATAACCGTTAAACCTTAGATTACAAAATACTGTATAAGACTAATCATAGATATTTATAGTCTGCACAAACTTTGTTTGCTCATCCATGGCAAGCATTTAATAAAGCTAGTTCATCTGGAAAGAAGTTAAATTAAATAATCCAAAATGAACGTGATGCATATGCAGAAAAAATAGTTCAGAACTAACAATAATGAAATTTAGGCCTTAGGAAAACAAACCAAAACACAACAAATAATTTGTAACAAATAATAAAAGTAATTTGTTTCATTCTTTCCCCCATTTCTTTCTTCCTACGACCAAGGGGAAAAAATTAAAGGCTAATATTTTACCAGCTTGGTAATTTTTTATTTATTGGAAGTTCTGATAATTGTCCCTTTCTATTTAAGTGCCAGCTAAGATTAGAAGAAGGATGTAAATTATAAATTGAGAAATTCAAAAGTATGATAATTTTCTTCCCAGGAAAAGACCCAAAATGCTGAAACTTGTTAACCCATTCCCTGCCACTCCATACTGAAGCACTCCATACTGAAGTCAATACGTAAGGACTCAGATGAGAAAGGAAAAGGTGAGCACATCACAAGGAAAAGGATATGAAACAGGACACGTGGTGCAGAACAATTTTAACTACATTATGGAGATTCCTTCTGTGTAGTAGTACTCATCTTTTCTGTTTTCTGTGACAATTAAATCCACATCAGGAATAATAATCCTGCAATTTGACATTTAGGCTTTGAATATAAAAGCAATATACTTATCCTTTCACATAAGGTGTGTTTCCCTTGTGACTGTAAAAAGATATATGACATCATGCTGTGCTGCTAACTCAGCCATGAAGTTGTTTGTATACAATGAGCTCAGGTAGAAACTCCTTAAGGCCGAAGAAAGGTGAGGATTTAATTTCATAGACTGTGATAACAAAGAAAAGGTCACAATTATCAAGCTTATGATACTTTCAGGAGAGCACACAAGAGTGAAGATATGATACATATTAATATCGACCTACAACTTCATAGACCTTAGAAGGCATAATCTGCCACAAACACTCCTACTGCTCTATACTGTTTATAACAGAACAATTTCTAATTTATTGTATGGTACTCCCTGTATTTATAACTTTTAACCAAGGCTAACTTCTGCAGTCCCGTGCATTGTACTATCATAATATAAAATATATAAAGTCATATTTTGTATGGTAAAATCTAATACAATTACGCAAGATACATTTTTTACTTTTAGAGCCTGTTATTTTTTGCTGTGATCCATGGTAACTTTAGGAGTAACATGAAAATCAAGAATTAGAAACTGGATATGGAAGTTCTGTCATTCAGAGATGCAGTCATTTCATGCCAGCAATGGGGGCATTCTGAACTAAGAAAATGTCACTTTTCCTTCAAAGAAGTAGAAAGAAAGAAAGAATCATCATGACCCAAAAGATACCTCCACATTTTTGCAGCCAGGATTGGGGAGTTAAAATGACAGGAATTATTTCATTTCTGATGGGTGCTCATGAGACCTTCAGCATACTCACACTTCCCACAAGATGCTGAGACAGTTATACCAGCTGTAGTTTGAAAAACAATGTCAGAGTTACTATGGATTTTCTTCACAATTTTTTCTCACTTTCTCTTAACAACACATGCATTGAAACTTCTGTTCTTCAACACTTCTCTTTGCTTCTTGTGTCAGTTTATCAGGATAACAAATATCACTAATATTTGTTTAACAGTATGTTCATCTTCTATTCCAAACTTAAATTAATATAATACCTATACATTTTATAGGTGGTGAAAAAAAAATGCCACCTTATACTTACTGACAGATCTGAATTTTAGATTAGCTTGTCTCATTACATCTGTGGTAGATCTGGGGCATTCTATCTACTCTGACAGGTTTAGCTTCTGCTGAGCAATATCCCTCTGAACCTGCCAGTGTTCAGATTCAGGGCACACACTCGCTGCAGGTGGCTGGAAAACTATACTGGGATTTATGGGATTTGTTTCCCTTTAATGTATCACAGGGCCCTTTCTCTATAACCTTAATGTTTTATTGCATATGTATAATCAAATTAACTGTTAATGACAAAAGTTAGCCCTTCCTACCCCAAAAATACCTGTTCATACAATTTTGGGTACAAATATAATGAGCCCTGTCCCTCATAGTGGAAGGCACTTGGAGTGCGCAACACACGCAGATTTTCCATGCTGGTGTCGGATAATCACCTCTGGTGTGCCTATGTAGGACTCTCTTTTTGGTCAGGAGTGTTCTTAGGTTTGTTTTAATGCTAATTTCACAATTAAATCTGGTGCATCATCTGAACCAAAGTACAATCACGAGACAGTGCACAAACAAGATGCCTTTCACCTGAAAGGAAGTTAGAAGGTGTGTCAGAATTATACATAAATCCTTCCCATCCAAAATGAGTGATCCCTTTGGAATACCAGCCAAGAAATAGCACAGAATATTATCCCAGAAAAAAAAATACTGTAAATGCCATGTCCAAGACACCATCTCTTTCACTTTGCACATTCATTCTTTAGCCTGCACTGCCTCCTAACGTGAATGTGGACTTTGTCACTGAGTATTATCATGACCTATAAAGATTGGTTTGAAATTTTTTTTAAAAGCACCAGAAAGAAAGGTTTAATATTGGTATACAGATAAGCATTATTTTTTATATCCTGGCAGAGTTCCCGTTGCAGAAGCACAGTCTGATCTTGAAACATGACTTGAGTTCTCAGCAGTTTCCCTACTAGGAAAGCAGTTTTTGGGGTAGTCTTAGCACTACTGCTCAAAACCCAAAAGACTTGGTTTGTTTCCTTACATTCACTTCAGTCACATTACTTGTGGGGAAAAAAAAAAACAAAAACAAACCAAATACACCAACAAAACCTGAATATGAGTTACTTACTGTCATGCATAAATTATTACTTGAAACTGGAAAAATGTGCTTTCATCTAGGATGCTGGAGCAAAGCTTAATATTTTTATGAAGTAATCCTTGTATCACTGACTTCAAATTGGCCATGAAATATCATAATTCTAGGGATCTGGATACTGTCACAGCATATTTTTCTAATTTAACTTCAATATCCAGCTCATGTAATCTACAATTTAATGACAGTGGAGAAGATAATCTTGAACTGTTCTTCAGGAAGATCGAGAGCACTTTTAAAGCTATTAATATCATTAGTATTTGCTGTGCATGCTAACACATCATCTCCTTTATTTTTACTGCTAAAGTATAACCCTCCAGAAGGAGAACAAGTCAACTAGAACCAGAACTTCTAATATGCCAAAACACAAGGCAGATTAGCTGCCAACTGCCCTTCAGATTCAGGGGCATCCTAAATCAGACCCAATACCACACAAGTGCAGTATAATTCAAATTCCAGCTTTTGCCCTGACACATGGCATGAATAAAAGCAAACAAAGACCCTGAAGCTGTGGATAACTGAGGACCATCAGGTACGTTCAGTTCCCAGGCTCAAAAAATTCTTTTTAGCATTTTACTTGGCATCTCTACTCTTTATGGTGCTGGTAAATTTCAAATGCAAGCTATGGAAACCTTGCCTTTCTTTTCCAGGCTATTACCATACAAACCTTATCCTTAGAACCTTTTATTTTACTTTTCTTCCCCCTCCATTCCCAATTCTTAGGGAAACAGAAGTATGGAGCAAGAGAGAAATTACAGGCAGCCAAGTATAAGAAACACAAAGAATGAGAGAAATAACAGGTGTAAGGATTCAGAGAAACTATCTAGGTTTTTTCAGTGAATGATGTCAAATCCAACATCTAATGAGGTATTTATTTGGTTTTATATAGACAGGATATGATCCTTCTGAATTTCCTAATAGGCTTCATATTTCTGAGTAAAGGAAAGGAGAATGTGTGTCGTGGGGTAGACACCCAGAAATTAAGTTGCATCTACACGGAAACATGTAAATAGATATAATTGCAAGTGGTTAACATGCTGAGCAGGTTCCTACAATGTTTTTTCAGCATGTTAGTAAGACTAAAATTAAAACCAGCCATACATCTCTCTATCCTTGCATCTAGTGGCAAAAACTTCAATGTTATTAACCTCTTATGGTTATACTCTATATGGATACCTGCATGACTTGACATATTTTCAGCCTGTTGTCAAATTTACAGCTCTGTTTCACTCTCCCTAGCCTTAATTTAAAAATGAAAGAGTCACATGCACATTTTTCCATGTATCAGTATTCCTTGTCAAGCTCACAATTCTGGAAACCTTACCTAATGGACATCAAGACTGAGGTGGATAAGCCATTGTTATGTTGTTAGAAAACAAAAATAAGCAAAACTACACATTTTATTCTTTCTTCATTCCAGTTATTGTTCTAGCAGAAGTTAGAAGTCCATATGTGAAAGACTAGGAAATAAAAAGGTAACACCATTCTGTAAATTGTACTATAAACAAAATAAATGTGTCCTGAAAAATCAGGACAGGAAAGGATTCCCTTTGGATGTACTATGAATAGTGCAAACAGTACCCTACAGCAAAATAAATGTTTAGTTTTCAAGGTGAGTTTTGGTGGGATTTTTTTTATTCCTTTTCAAATGTACCTGTGATTTGTTTCATAAATATGAAAATGCAAGCATTTTTTTTTCTTTCTTTAATAATACAAGTATTGATAATACTGCCAAAACTTACAACATGAGATCATGAAACAACCCTACAGACACAAGTATCTCCAGGGACATTAGTCTATATATGGGTCATATCCCAAAGTGTTTCTGCATGGCTAACTCTAAAGAAGAAGTGATATTCCTGTTATTGCCAGCACCGAGGGCTACTCAGAGAAATAAAACACGTATATAAAAGATACACACGGAGTGAGACAACTCCCTGAACTCCCTTCTAACACAGAAATAGCAGCGGGCAGCCTTCTTCTCCACCGCTATTGCTTCACGTGACTGTCGGCTGGAGCATGCAGAATTGTCCAGCTGCAGCCCCAGAGCACATCTGCACAACAAACCGTGCAGGCAAGGAACGCAGACCTGACCACAGCACTCTGCAAAGCCCCGTCTGCATTTACTAGTGGTGGTTTTCAGCTTTGCCAACTCTGTACCCGGCAGCCCCTCAGCAGGGTCAATGAGCACATCACTGAGAACAGATTTTAAAGCTCTCCTTCTTTGACTGCGGCATCTTCCCAGGAGCTCTGCCCGCACAGTGCTGCCAGCAGCTGCTCCTGTGGCACTGGTGTTCCCGCTGAGGGCCAGACCGAGCTCAGCCCCGTGCCAGCCCTGCAAGGGCCCAGCCCTCCTGGCCACTGCCCAGCACAGCCCGCCGTGGACACCACTCCTCAGGGACACAGCCGCTCTCTGTGTCCCCGTGGTGTCCCCAAGCCCTCCTCAGGGACACAGCCGCTCTCTGTGTCCCCGTGGTGTCCCCAAGCCCTCCTCAGGGACACAGCCGCTCTCTGTGTCCCCGTGGTGTCCCCAGGCCCTGCTCAGGGACACAGCCGCTGTGTACCCGTGGTGTCCCTGTCGTTGTAGAGCAGGACAGTAACGAGATGACTCCAAATCAAAGGCAAAGAGAATGAACTCCGATTTATTTCAAATGCACCGCTCTATATGTAGAGAACATCGTGTGGACTAGTTTCATTGTTCTTAGAGTAAAAACATCTCACACCATTGGTGTGCAGTGAATGACGCACGGTGGCAGAACATATCTATCAACAATGTGAACAACAAGACAGATTAGATAATTATTTACATTCTTTCCCAACTGTCTCCCAGGCTCTCACCTGGTTAGAAAACCTTCTCTTTTTCTCTCTGACTGAACTGAGAATATCCACACCACCCCTCCTCAGGGACACAGCCACCCTCTGCATCCCCACGGTGTCCCCAAGCCCTCCTGCAATGGCTGCCACCCCTCAGCGCTGCTGTCCCGGCCTGCGCTCGGCTCTACCACGCACATTTCCCAGGCCTGTAGCAGCGTTCAGTGGCAAGACATCAGTGATTACTGTTTGATACTGACTAACGTTAAATGGGACATTAAGTGCTAACAATGTCAACACTACATGGAAAACAATGATCCCAAAGGTGCTTTGACGTGGATAACTGTGGTTCTGTGAGCTCCCTCAGGCAGCAGGTGCGATCCAAGCTGCCACGGTTCCAGGAGGAACTTTCTAGAAGGAGACGTCCAACAGCTGCTGTTGAACGTGTTAAAATCTGAAATGTTCCATAAATGCCAACTTAGTGCCAGGCATAACATTTGCAAAAATTTCAATCGAAATGCTTTTTTCCTGCCTCTCGCCCAGCTCCCCACATCGCTCCGCAGCTGTGCGTTGCCTCAAGCAAGGATGCATGCAGGCCCTCGCTGAGTCACCGCAGGCACTCACTGACCTGAATCACGGCCACACCAGACCTTCTCTAAATTACACTGTGGTAAAAAAATGCTAAAATTTAACATGCAGACAGCCAATTCCTGCTTTGCTGAGTACAAAATGGAAGAACGGGTAAAAGAACACTAATTTCTGAATAGCCCAAATTAAAGCAGAGACTCCTGGAATAAATATGGTGCAACACTGTGCTAGGAATGCTGAGGTTTCTTTAGGCCCAGCTAAAAACTCCAGGGATCTAAAACCAACCTAACTTCTAAAAAATAACACAAACAACTAGCTTCTGAAGTTTGGTAGCTCTTTTGTTGTATACCTAAACATTAAAGCCTCTAAGGAAAGCTGCATCATCTTTTAAAAGATGGTGTGAAGATATGAAAAGAATAAAAGGTCATAGTAACCAATGATTTAACAGATTGTAGGTGGAGGGGTTTTTGTGCTTCTGATAATTAATTGGCAGGTTAGAGAGCACAGTTCTTAATTAAACTGTAAATACGTGTTGATGAGCATCGTGATTTAATAATGATTAATGGCTTTATCCTGTTACCATAAGAACATACAAAATAGATTTAGTTCTTCCATAATTTAGCAGACACATTCATAATTTTTCTCACTAATTTCATAGAAATAGAGAGTCTCTTTCTGTAAACATCAAGGCTGAGAACTTCAACATGAAGGTTTGGCATGAATCATGTACAAAGTGGAGAGATAAAAATAGTAAGCAAGATGTGGAGGGGGAAAACTAAGAATTTCTGAGGACTGCAGTGTCCATGAAGTCGCATGAGATGGCATGTTTGTTATTTTCCTTTCATTTCCTTCAGAAATTTATTATTGGTGCTGAAAGACACCAGCCTTCTGCAGCGACAGAAGCTCTGCTTTGGTAGAGATGTTGTTAGAAAGGAGAACTAGCATACCTAAACCTTGTGTCTCTTTTCACATGCATAGAAAAACAGATCATGCACCACAGGAGACAGTATGTGGGGGATATTCTTGAGTCCCAAGAAGCAGGGGAAACTTCTGCTTTTACAGAGATAAGTCAATAAAAGCAAAGGTTCTGCAGTTCCAACAAATCTTTTATTCAGCCTCCACAGAATTACTGATTGCAAGCTTGTTGGAGACAGAATTGGAAACACAACTAAGTTTTGTGAGAAAAAATTCTGATATAATTATTCTAACTCAAAGGACTGCTTTTTACACAAGAAACAATAGAATAGTCAGTGAGAAGGAAAAGGAATGTTTTTGTCCTTCCCAACAGTTAGTAGGCAATTGATGTAACACTTAGAATTGTCTCCCATGATGCAGCATCTTCCTTTTTTCCTAGCAAAATGGAAGAGAATGAGACTTTTGGATTGTTGGCTTTTTTCTTTTTGGCAAAAGATTCTACTGCTAAAGCAAAAAAGGAGTATTCATTTGGATTACTCGAGGATTATTCTCTAAAAGGAACTGGGATCCTGCAATTTTTGCAATTACAAAGGGTATGGGCCTGGAAAAAAACTCCAAACAACCAGAAAAAAATGCATAGAAGCTTGCAAATTACTTAAACTTCTAAACTGTAGCCAGAATATATGGTCCTTTTAGCTAGAAACTTCCACAAGTATTCTTTCTACTGAAAATGGTACAAGTTTTCTGATGGGATCTTTGAAAAAGTTTGTGTCAATCTCAAGGATTTAAAACCTGCTTGAAGAGTATAACTCGAGCTTAACTATGGAGCTGCTAAGGTCTCTCTCGATGAATTTTACATAAGTTTACAATGCCACAGTGTTGCCTGGTGGCTCACACAGCAAGTTAAAGAGCAGCCCCTACCCACAGCTCGCAACCACAATTGCCTACGACAAGACAACTTGGAGGGGGTAGGAGGGGAAGACAAGACTTTAGCAAAACCTCCCTGTGGTATAACAGAGTAATTTATTCTGAAAACCACGGAGCTTTTTCTTAGGAAAGCAGTATTTTAAACAACACTGCCTTGCAGTGCACGTAGATGGTGAATAGAAAGCAGCAGAACATCTCAGAAGCCTGCAGTAAACAATTCTTGTTTGGCAATACTTGTGGAAGAATATATGAAAAGAGTAACTGAACAAATCTTTGACTTTGACTGCAATAAAAAAGCTTACTTGGACCATTTGCAAAAGCTGTAGTGAAGATGATTAAAAAGGAGCAAAAAGAAAACAGTATTTGCATTCATTCCGATAATAGAATATGAAATTAAAGCATGAAGGGATTAATGTTTTAAAGCTTGACTTGCAGTGATAAAGCTAAGGTATTAGAAGAGACAACATAACTGTTACAGGATAGACAAGCAAAGAAAAAGCAGCACATGCCTTAAAGATGAGCAAGGCAACCTAGAATGGAATTACAAAATGATTAATCAATACAAATGAGAAAGTGTACAAGGAAAGAGAGCTTGGTGAGGCTTCTTATGGGACTCAACACTGCAGCCGCTTAAAGATAATGAAAGGAGCATAGCAAAGCCAAAGAAATGCTTTCATTCAGTAGCAAAGTCATTTGTGAACAGTTTAAATTACCCTAATCACCTCCCCTCCAGCCGTCAGTATGCTCTGTCTCTTTAGTTATTTAAAAAAAAGAGTTTGGGGAAATGAGTTCTGCAAATCTAAGCTGCAAAATAATTATACACACACCGTTTTAGCATTTTAACAATGCAATCCCAAACATTTGTTCTCATTAGAATGCAAATCGACTCATTTAATAATCCCACATGAGAATTCCACCACACTCAGCTTAAAAAGCGCAGTGGTATTCAAAATATTATTAATAAATGCCAAATATGGAACAGCCAGTTTGTTTTGCCAGCAGCTCAGGGTAGATAAAAGACATATAGAACATTTTTCCAACCAAATTTGTTTAATTGAAATTTAAGAGTGGGAATGGACTGGGTTGCTGTTTAAAAATATGAAGGTGACAGTACCCTCTTAACACAGATACATTCACATTCACCAAAGGCTGAGCACTACAGCCTGTCCTACAAATCAATGACATCAATTTGCTTCAAGTAGTGTCCAATTTCAGTAAGGTACTTCACTATTAATAGTTTTAACCTCTGGTACCAGCTCAAAGCACTGGCCTGAAGTGTGTCATTTCCGATTTATCAATCCAAGTGGTGGTGTCATATTTTTAGTACTACTGCAGAATTTTGATAATTAGAGGGCTGAAAGAACCCTTAGCAGGGGAAACAAACAAACAAAAAGGCTTAGTGATACCATAATAATCAGAACTTTTCTGTGGTATTTACCATCCTATTCTTATCCTGGAATGCTGTACACATCTATTGCTCAATAAAGTATACTATTTCATAGCCATCAGAAGGAGATCTAGTTTAGAACAGAAATCAGATATATTTAAATGTCACTTTCTAAATAGTTAAGAAACCAGTAATGACCAAGACTATTATAATTAAACAAAATCTGACCCTGAGCATCTGTATTAATGAGTAACTCTCGTGTCAATATATATGAGAAGCAAGGCAGATAGCAATAATACTTTCTTCAAATTCCCAATACCAGTAAGAAGTTCAAATTAAATACACTCTGGGCCATTCTTGGAGTGAGCATACAGGATTTTAGTAGATAAAAATCAAAATGATTGCTCTGATCTGCTTGCAAGCCCATGATTCAGGCCTGATTAATGATGATTTAGGGAACAATTTCCTTTTTTCTGAGGGACAAGTTGTGTCCCTATTCTCATTCAGAACAGCATGCTGTGAACATATCTAACTCCCCATCCTCCACAGCAGGTCAGTAGGGCCATGGGCATAAATGACTGGATATGGGTAGAAACACCAATCAAAACTGCTGTTTCCTGCTCTGTTCCTCCAAGTTTCACTCACGTGGATTCTGCTGCTTTCAGAAACTAACATGGTGCACAGGAGCCTCACGTAGTGGTGAGCAGGGAGTGACCCAAAGAACATGTTGGGTATATTGTGTATACTCACTATTGAATGTTTTCTCAGTACTGATTAGGGCAATGCAGCAGCTGCTGAAATATTAAAAGTCTTTTAGAGTTAATACAGTATGACAACAAAAACAAATTAAATATTGTAATATGACATGAAGTATAAATTGTCCGTGACACAAAGTTATAAATATCTGGAGAATCTTTATTTGTTTTGAAAATGTCAGCTTGTCAGAAATTTTCTTCTGACTGTTTTAATTACCTCTACACTGATGCACATTTAAGCCACAATAAACATTTTTAGAAATCTCAGCTTTGGGTTACGCAACTATGTTGTTAAGTACCCACTTCTGAACATTTTAAGACAAATTAAAAGGATTTCAGGTTTTCTGCCTCAGAATGCTGATATAGAACCCGCTTCTTCCTGCTACATAAAGCTCTCTATCACATACTGATCACTCAACTAGGCTGCAGACACGTATAAAACGATCCAAAGCATTCATCTACGGGGAGGCAATGCCAACTCTCTTTCTGTTAATCACAAAGTGTGAAATGAAGTTCACAGAATGGTGTTTAACTCCTTCTGAGCCTTGGCTGAGGGAGACAAGACAGTGTGATGGATGAGGATGTGCCATGAGCTGCAACTATGCCACACCTCCAAATTCATTATTCAGTCTTTTAACTACTAGGTATTTCTGCTTCAAATGAGTAAAAATATACCATAATGTATTTAACTGAATATCCTAAAGACACATAACCCACAGATGGACTAATTTAGTCTACTGGCAATGTAATTGCCCAGTAGCAGTGAAGCAATGGATACTTATCCTTTGTAAGCTACTGTTAAGTATGTCCTAATAGATTGATTCCACTGATTTTTTTTTTCCCTGGGTACTTAAACAACCTCCTCCATGACATTTTCTGAGCACCTAAAACCTTCAGTGAATTTGTCTTTACAATTCTCTTAGTAGGTAAATAGCACAATTCTCATGTTACTAAGGAAGAAATAAAGAAAAGAATTTATTCCAAAGCATTCATGTTCCAGCTGGGAACTGAAACTTTGCACACTTTCATGTGTGTCAGTAGAGTGTTCTAGAAGAAGATGGGCTGTGGCATTTGGATGCACAGGCACTTCTACAGGATGAAGTGGCTCTGGTCAAGGAACAGGGCATTTAGAGTCCCATAAAGCACAGGCACAGCATGTTTGAAAGGACAGTACTTTTGGAGTTGGGCACAGCACTACAGCCACAACTTCAAGTTCTATGGCTGTCCTTGAGAGGAAAGAACATTCACAGTGGACCTAATCATAAAAATCCACTCCTGAGGTTCATGGAAAAAGAGGAATACCAGCACAGCAGTGTTTTTATTTAATTAAAGATGCTTGCTTATGTTTTGTACACTTTGTGTAACACTTAGACAATCACACATGACAGTATACAATTATTCTAGGAAAACTTGCTTAGGCTATATTTGCCTCATGCTTTCAGCCATTCCAGACATGCAATTATTACACAGTTGTGTCTGGGAAATTATCAAAACAGTATGGTATTTATAAAAGCGAAAGCAAGCCCACATACACATTATCAAATTAAACTGTGGTAATGTGCTGTTTCACATGACTAAAATTTTTATAACATAATTCTGCAATGTCTTGTTGCTTCACAGAGTTCTTGCACTTAGTTGGCAAAATCTCTCATTCACATTTTTAAGCCCAAAATGTTGCAGGTTTAAAAAGAAGCTTTTATAACTTCAATTACTTGATCGATATACAATGAAATTATGAAAATCATGATCTTGGTAGTCTCAGAGCTTTGTCCCTCCCAGTTTCCTGGCTGCATTCCATGCCTCATGGTTTAACACATAGTTTCATGAGGAATTAGAGAATTTAAAAAGTGCATCATAGCTTTCCCACAAATCACCTCCAAGAGGATTTACACATTTCAGTCATCTGAAATTATAATAGTCCTTTGTTGTTGCTATATCCACACCTTTGGCTTTACTCTGTCTATGTCCTTGCTATATGCCTGGATACAAGCTATTATCTGGTGCCTTGACACTGTCAATGTTAAAGTCCATGGTGCTGGAACTACTTTTCATGCTATGCAGTCATGACAATAACTTCTACTTGAGTCCTGAATATAATAATCCCTTCATCACACAGCCTTCATATGGTGGAGGGGAGGAGGAGAAACAGAGCAAAATTAATTCTGTCCTTTCACTCCCATTTTCCTCTGTCCCAAGTCAAGTAACACAAACTCCACATTGGTTGAGTGAAGCTGCTGTGCACTGCAAAGCTCCAAGCTCAGCTCAGCATTGTAGTGAACTGGAATAGCAAGGGTTTCTTGAGGCCTGTCATGTAAACCTCATTAAATGAAAGGAAGCCCAACTGTTCTTTGCCCCTGAGTACTGCATTGTTGGGTTTTTTTTTTATTTTTGTTTGGGTTTTCTTTTTAGGTGAGGGCTTGTTTGGGATTGTTTTTTAGACAAGCAAATATCATTCCAAAGGGAAACACCAGCTAAAACTATAAAGTACCATTTGTAACTTTTTAAAAATTATTTTCCTAATATTCCACAATGAACATGACATTTGAAAATTGAAAGAAAGGTGCTAAGACAGCTTACTGTTTACTTTTTCTAGCTGAATTGCATTCAAGTAGACTAAATATAACTTTTACTAGCACACTTTTGTTTATGAATCACTCCAAGAAGAAAAAAAAATAAAAGAGAAAAAAGATTTCTTATTGGAAAAAATTACGTTAACATTTGCCAGAGTTGCTCACTACTGACCTCTTCTCCTGGAAGAAGAGATTTGCATAACAGATTCTGCTGTGAAGATTTCATGGCAGGCTTTGACTGTGGCAGTCCTTTACTCCCATACAAGAAGTTCCCATACAAATGCTTCATCAGTTGCTAAGAGATTGATTATTTACAGTCACAGAATATCTAACACATTGATATTCACCAGTATTCCCAATTAAAACAACACCATCAGATTTTCACATGAGAACCTACCAAAGTTATTTCAAGAAACAGAAACAAACTGTGATTCAGTTTTCTCATTCTGTTTCCTGAAGTGGACATCCCATCATATCCCACTTGGGCTTTTTTCCAACATTTTTTCTTCTGCAAAATATTTCTCAGCAAAATTAATACCAGTCTGCTGTAGCATGATGCTTCCTAATACAAATTGTAAAGGTCAAGGTTGTTCAAAGGTGGCAGGATAGGTGCTAATTGTCAATTTTAAAAGTTAGTATGTCCAGCAGTTGTTCAGGTAAGTGAACACATAGAGGGGCAAGGGGGTTGGTTCTGCTCTCTCTGAATCCTCAAAAGAAGACAATTTTAAAAGGATTTTACACATCCTTTTCTTTGAGAAACAGGATACAGACCTCAGAAGCACAGAAGATGCACCAGACAATTAAGAGTTATTAGACAGACCTACATTTTTTGCCAATTGTAACCTTTTTTTACAATTACTATTAGGAAACAAGATTCTCAAAAGAAAATTATATTTAAAGAGCATCCTTGCTCACTATTTTGAATATATTATTATACATGTACTATTATAGGGTTGGGGTTTTTTCAGGATTTTCTGAATTTAGTTCCTTACTATCATGTGACATAAAGGCACTGGATGTGCTTGAGTTGCTATGTAACTATTGATTCAGAATGCACAGGAAGGCATCATTGATAAAGCAAATAAAAAAGCACATATGCCTCTTTCCATGAATGTATTCGTAATTTGTTTTAAAATTCCATTAATACCCCTCAGCTGAGTGCATACCTCTCCATGATAAATATCTGAACATTGAATGTCTTTACCAAAAGATCTACACAGACCACATTTCAGTAACCCCAACCAATAGACAAGTAAAAAAACCCTAATCATCTAGGAAAGAAATTACGACAGGCTCCATAACTGTTTCTATCATCCTTTATTACATTAGTTATTCCTGTTATAGTTTTGTTAAATGTGTAGTTACTAGTGGGTTTGAGTTTTTTTTTTTTTTAAATATACATACTACAAATCAGGAGGCTCATAGGGAACTTTAGGTAAAGCTAACAACGTATTTACAAATCCCTCATTTCCAACAGCATTAAAATTCTGAAGGCTTCTGCTTCTTAATTGTTCATAGGCAGGACAATTTGCTCCCAGGTTTTATTACATTAATTTTGTATAACATTCTTATGCATTATTATATTCTTGCTAAACTACACACTGCTGAAGCATGAAGTAGACAGCTCAGACTAAAACCCATCCTGGAATTTACACTACTGGTCTAAAAAGTTTAAAGTATTGCACCTGTATTTTAAATATTCGTAACCACATAACTTTGGGGAAAGAGAATGCATGGGTGAAGGAAACATCAGTGCAGTAGAAGACCTTGTAAAAAGTAAAGAAAAAACTATTCTAACTTTGGAAATGCATGCACATTCTTCTGTAACTAGTTTGAACAGGAACAGTGGTAATATATGCTGGTATAATTAAAGATATCCTTGTAGTCTCTTTGGAAAAGATAACAGTTCTAGGCAAATTTGATGTTTCAGAATAAAATAGGATATTACTTAGGAAATTGAAAAATGTAGGGGGGAAATCCCTATTCTGTTAATTGCAGCATATCTGTTTGAACAGTCTTATTAAATTCTTCATGTTTATTCTTAGGGTTTCTTATGCCTATACCACACAGTGGCCTAAAGGGATGGTATTCGGTCTTCACCCAGGAATCTGAATCTTCACTCAGAATGATCTTGTCAGACCCTTTTTGCCTCTGCAGGTCAGATCACAGTTCCTTGAGGAAGCCTCAAAACATCCCAAACCTCCCTAGTGCTCTCTGTTTGGACAGGCAATTAGAACAAGCTGCCACCAAAAGTATCACTGGGAGAAGAAGGGAAGGACCGAAGGTGACAGAGAACAGAGCGGGGAGAGGATCCAGACTCCTCCAGCCCAACAGATGCTGTGGTCCAGTGGCTGCTGTGAAGTTCAGCCAGCCCTGAACTGGGAAGTTCAACCAGCTGAAATCAAAGTGCCCCAGAGCCTCCCTGCAGCCACGCTGGTGAGACACGGACAGGACAAAAGGATGGAAAAGCAGCTGGGCTCTCAGGCTGCAAGGCTCAGCTTTTGTCAGTATTACAAAAGGCAGTTGGTGACTGGTGTCACTCAGACACTCATGCCAGTACTGTTTAATGTCCTTACTGACAACCTGGACAATGGGATGAAGCACACTCTTTGGCAATTACACTTTCCAGCTGGTTTAGGAGCTTTTTTTAGAATTCATTGAGAAAGTCTTATATTTAAAAACACATAAAAGAAGAAATGAGATGATTGGCCTACTTCTCTATATATACATTTTGTAGAATAACTAACTGATTATACTGTCTATATCAAATATGACCATTTATATATTTCATTGTCAAATAATAAATTATTATGTTTATCTAAAATGTTTGTAATGAGCACCTTGTACTTGGAAATCAGTGTCTTTATTCAAGTATTATCTATTACTACAGGAAGACAGGCTGGTATTTAGAACTGCTTTTGTCAGAGTACCTTCCATCATCACTTTTGCAAATAGAAAGTTTTATTTTTTTTTTGTTTTTTTTTTTTTTTTTTTTTTACCAGTATCTATGGTATACTAGGGAAATGAGAAGGTTCAGTGCAGAATTGTGGGTTTGATTAATGCAGTTATATATATACATTCAGAATAAATGCCTAATTCAATGCCTATTCACCTGATATATGCTGCTCACTCATTCACATTATTCAGAAAACGGTAAAACAAACCAATGACAAATATAATCCTGGAATCTCTATTACAGTAAAGAACTAATGAAGGTAAAACCTTTAAGATACTCTAAATCAATGAAGAATCAAAAACAACGTTTCCAAAAGGTTGCTTGGTAAAAATTTTGCTGCAAGAACTCATACACTGATGGTGGTACCCACATATTAACCCCAAACCCATAATATTTCAGAGGGAAGGTATAATTGTTCATTACTGCTTGATTTGTGATTGAAGGCAGAAATATCACAGTTCAAAGTATAAAGCTATCTAAAGAAACCATTTCAGATATTTTCTGTAACTCAGATAACTAATGGTTAGTTCTTTAGGGAAGATATTTGATTTTTGCAGGTTCATGAATCTGTGGGAGGAGAACAGATCAGGGGAAAATGAAGGAACTCAAGTTATTTTTTACTGGACCCAAAACAGAGTGTTTTTTTTTTCTGAAGCTGTGCAGGGAGACATTCTCATGAGGAAAGATGGTCTAGTTGTGCTTCTTCAGAACTGAGTTTTCTCATTGGCAAAGGAAGGATAAAATTTAGAAGAAATATAGGAAATTTATTCTCATGGTTTCTATAATATTTTTCATTAACAGAACCCAAACAACAACAAAAAAAAAAAAAAACCAAAAAAAAAAAAAACCAAAAAAAACCAAAAAAAAAACCAAAAAAAAACCCCACAAGAGAAACAAACCAACAAAAATCCAAACACTTCTGTTTCAAAAAGACTGGTAACCAATTCCCATTACTGTCATCACCCAGAGAGAAAAGAGCATCAGTATTTCATCTAAAATTAAAATAGATTAGCTAATTCAGGGATTATCTGAGGATAAAGCTCCATTGAGACCCTATTGATGAACAGTGCTCTGAGACACAACTAATGAATGGGTGAGGGAAACCACCTGTGCTGAAAATGTGCAAAGAGCAGCTCAGGAGGTGGGAAAATTAGATCAGGCTCACCCTAATGGGAGCTGTGTCAGTAGGAGACAAACTTACTGCCACTTTCATAAATCAGGAAGTATTTCAATAACTTATTGTAATTTATCCTTACAAAGAATTTCTTTGACTAATACCAGAAATAAAAGCAGTCTGAAAATGAATAAATATGCAACTTTCCTGAATAGTACTGTCATGGTTTGATGCTGGCCAAACGTAAGCACCCATGAAAGTCACTCACTTGCCTTCCCCTACCACAGCTGGGCAGAGGAGAGGAAAATTTAACTCATGAGTTAAATGAGGGCTCATGAGTTGAGATACAGACCGGGAGAACACACTTCAAAGGCAAAACAGGCTCAGCTTAGAGGTACAAAATGAATTTATTACTAACAGAGTCAGAGGAGGATAATGAGAAGTAAAACTAAGCCCTTAAAAACAACTTTTCTTCCCCCAACCTCTCCCCCCTTCCCCACTGACCTTGGGGTCCCCACATTGTTTCCCTTACGTGTTCTCACCTCCCCCTCTTCTCTAGCTGGAATTAGCCCTGCCCCCACTTGGTTTTGATTTTCTTCTCAAATATGCAATCACACAACCTCTCTCACTGGCCCAGCCTTGGCCAGCAGCATGTCCATCTTCAGAGCCATCAGGGACTGGCTCTGCTGGACATGCTGGAAGCTTCCAGCAGCTTCTCACAGAAGCCACCTCCATGGCCCCCCGCTGCCAAAAACCAGGCCATGCAAAACCAAGTACTTACAAAAGTTATTCTAAAGCTAATACACTGAAGAAAGAACTAGAATAATTGCTCAATACTTTCTTCAAGCTGAAAGCTTCATTATGTTTTTACATCACTAAATGCCAAAAACTTGACTAATTATGTATTATTTACTTGTCATATTCTTAAATGGCTTTTTGTAGGCTTCCTCTGAAAGATTATGCTGTTCTACCTACCATTATCAACCCTGCTAACACAGAGGTTAAATGTTCTTTCTTCCAAATAGAAAGGGCCATAAAGGGCAATGGAAAGGGCAGTATTTCTTTTTAATATGGTTTTATCTTCCTAGTATTGTTGAGTAACTTACCTTACGTAGTCTAAAAAGCTGAACAAATTATCCTAACAGAAATAACATATTCAACTTCCACATTTATATATTTTTGTCTTCATGCCGGTAATAATTACTAAATTAACTGTCTTGCTTATTGAATAATTGTTTGGTGTGTTTTTCTTCAAGATATAAACATTCAGAATGTAACCTTTCAAAACATACTTCACACAACATGGTTTAATTCAGGCTTTACAATAAACTCTCAACTAATTCCAATCATGCTTTTAGAATTCTATCATTACTTCAGCACTGGTACTGTCACTTCATTTATTAGGACAGTGTTGGCTAGAGCCCTGATTTAAATTTCCTCTCAAACTAATTTTAGTTGTCTGGTGGGGGAAATAACACAAACTGAAAGAGATTAAAAGATTTGGAACAAAATTTTCAGACAACTAACTCAAACATTTTGGAAATTTGTGTTTAGGAAGGAGGGGATACATTAGATACAACTCTAGCCAGACCTGACACCATACCACATGGAAGTCTCCCTTCTACTAGACTACTACTGTACCTTTTCTGAAATAGAATGACAATTCAGCCTCTGACTTCTTGCAAGTCATCAGAGAAAGCAGTGAACTCTACTTGCATTTTTCTTGCAGCAGTTCATTTTCATCTGTTAGCTCAATTGCATACTTGCCTTGTCTTACTGCATCATTTTGGGCACTTTTATTGGAAGTAAAATAGCAGCAGGCTCTGTCCCAAACAAGTCAGTGCATAAGAATAGAAGCAAAGAGCATCTGATGTCTTACTTCCCTGAGGAAATTGGCAGAAACAGTTCCCATATGCCTTGTAGTAAGAGCAAAAATTCCATATCAAGCAGACTTAATGTTAAATACATCATTTAATAAGGCAATCAACTCCAAGATGCACACATTTTTGGGAACAGCAAGAAGTTCTACTGAGTAGGATTCTTTTTCCCGTTGGATTACTCCCACAAAAGTGAATAAGTAAAATGGTAGATTTTAAAATGGCCAATTCCCAAGGTCTATGAAAACATCATCTCTCAGAGGGAATTTGACAGGAAATGCCAGATCTGCCAGTGGTGTGGAAAATGGTAAACAAAATCATAGCAAAAAAAGACATGGAAGTTATAAACTTCAGGGAAGTATCTGAAAAAAATATAGAAAATGCTATTGAAGTAATATTTGAAGAAATAAGAGGCATTAGATCTGACAGGGTAAAAAGCACTTTGGGGAATGAAGAAGTCAGTAGAATAAACGGCCACTACAGGCTGTTTACACTTTCTCCTAAGACACTTGCCTAGTGGTTTCCCATGACACAATATAAAGCCAGCACTGTATTCAAGAAGGGAGAAGATATTACCCACCAAAGCCACTGAGAAAGATACTAACTACTTCGCCAGGACTTGATTCAGGTCTTAACTTGGGTGAAATGCGTCAAGATTTCATCCACATGTTTTTGCAGTACCTAAGAAAAGGCTTTGTGAAATCAGATACTGATAAATGCCAGCTGCTCATTCTCAAGACCTTCAATTTATTATTGTGCCCATCAGTGACTCATAAAGAAATTTAAGAAGTTGACACTGCTGATTTACTTTTAAAACTTTTTTTACTTATTTAGCATAAATACATCCTCTTAGTACACCTAAATGTACTTCTAGTGCACCTAATAGTTCTGTGCCTTCAAAAATGTAAAAAAAAGAAAGATAAAAAACAGTCGTACTTTTTTAACTTGCAGGGAAATATTCTGCCAGTGTGATTATTTACTCTTTACTTAGAATCACAATTTGCCCTGCTGGCTATATGTGAGTGGCTTGCAGTAATGGAAAATCTATTTGCTTTTAGTAGAGCATAAGGTACTCAACCACCATAAAGCTTATTGTCAAACTAGTGCTGGCTCTGCACAAAATGATTTCTAATGTTCTTCATTTTACTATGTTAAATGAATTCTCTAGTGCAATTATTTTGCAGTGGATCATGGGGGTAATAAGCTAATTGTTACTTGTTTTAATTGCTTAAGTATGAAGTGTCAGTGATTTATAAGTAATGAAGAAGCTGAGATGAAGTCATAAAATACTAAACGCCCATAAGATCAAGTAGTGCACTTCTGCAATGAGGAAGACTTTATTTCCCAATGACAAAAATGCTGTATGCTCAGCCTCTCAGTAGTAAGCTAAGGACAGGAGAAGGAAAGAATTGTGGCTCCTTACTTCAGCATAGTTGTTTTTCAAGCAATGGCAAGTTCCCTTCAGTAAAATCAATGCTACAGTGTTTACAGTACACATTTCATACACAGCACACAAAAAGGGTGACATGAACATTACTCTGCAGGAACATATGAAAATATTTTTGTAAAGCTTTATGCAGTCAATGGACCTAAACCAGTGTTCAATCAGTTGCAACTGTTCTGAACTGGAATACAGTTGCTTTAACAAGTGATTTATATTAGCATGATCAAGTAGAGTTTAGCTTTGCGTGATACAGAACAAAGTCTTATTATTTGTTCACACTGTTTATAATGAAGCTGTCATACAGTGTGTGCTTTTCCTTGATCCAAAATATATAACTATGAAAATCAGATGGAATGCATAATTCTCTATTGCATTGGTCCACAGAGATGGATGAGGGAAAAGCTGGTTTGTTTCTTGACTTAATGTTTTAAGCAAGGTTCTAAATTTCAAAGACTTGACATAAATAAATCTCTGTGTGTGAATTTATAAAATGTATTTTAAAATATTAGAGGATTGATGTTCAATAACTCTTCAAAACTGTGCAAATTACAGAAAGTAGAATAAAATTCTAAAGCATCAGAACAAGTTGATAAAATATATCTTTTAACTTGCTTATCCCTAGTGCAATCTGTAAACATACAGAAGACAGAATTTTTATTCTAGTCCGTAAGCTCAAGGAATGTGGGAAACTTTCATCCCATCTAATCTGAACTTCAAGACTTTAAGGCTTAATCATTTCCAGAAATCAAATTTCTGAAATATCATCAGAATATTTTTTACATAGACCATCTGAAAGAAGAACGTGTTGATAAACTGATCTGAAATTTCTCCTGTGTTAAAAAAGCGAGAATCTTCTTTACAAGCTTTGGTCAAGTAAAAATCTAAATGGAAACTTGTTTGCTACAATAACCAAGATTTTTTTGGTGGTACAGGTCAGAAGATTTCTTCCCATTATTTCTGTTGAAAATGGTGTTAGGCTGTCAGTGAGTTTTCATGCCCAAAATAATGTATTTTGTCAGTGCCCCCCTCTCTGGGTAAATAATGAACTTTAAGATCACAATAGGCATAAGAAGCCAGGATTTTTGGGATTGGTGTTTTCTTTTTTTTTTTTTTTTTTTTTTTTTAAGGATATCTTTCACATTGGACAATTACTAATTTTTTCAAAAACATAACATTTCATGTGTCCAGAGCAACGTGAGCACAGCACGGTATCTGAACAGCTGTTTACCTTCTGTTACAGTGCTGAAGAGGAAATTGAGCTATATATGTTTTTTATTGGCTTGGGATATCTATCTGCTATCTGAAATTACTTCTATTTCCATATCCATTATGTGAATTGGATGTGGAAATTATAGTCTCAGGTTTCTTGTGGCATCTGCACACTAATGCTGATAGCATGTGGACTCAACACCCCTTGGAAATAATTGTATGAGATCACTCACACCATTACATTTGATGCATTAGGTCCATTACATACTCCCAGAGATCTCTGTCCTCAGTACTGTAAGCAATATCCTTGATAGTGCTGGTATCAAGGAGAGAAATTCACCTCTTATTTAATCATAATAAATGTGATATTTCAGGGTAAAAGCAGTTCCTGACAGAAATCAACTTCTTGGTCACAGCAGATTTGCTGATCTCAGCCCACACAACACAGGCATCTTTTCTCTCTTTTGTAATAATGAGCATCAAGAGGAAAAGATCCTGATCATCAGGTAAAGTTGTTTGGGCTTTCTTCAGCCAGCAGAAAATCATACACATACATTAGTCATGAAATGATGCACAGAGACAACAAGCCACGGCAGAATTTCTGCTTTAAGGGGTGTAATACCTAAACCCAGACTGGACTGAAAATAAGCTGCAGCTTGCTGTGTTTCAGGCTGATCAGATTACCAAGACACAGTGTAGTGGGGGTGTAACTATGCATCTGTGTATATAACTATCCAGATTGCATAGGAAAATTCTAATAGCTGCTGGCAAAACATGGTGATCCCATGCCTAGCCCTTTAATAACAAGGCAAGGAAGTTTAAGTTATATTTTTTGCAAAGGAGTTGCAAACAAACAAACTTTTCACACAAAATATAATTTACCTTCCCTGAATTTCCTTGTTCTTGCTTTTTCTGGGAAAGTAACACCAAGCACTGCTTCAGGCTACAGTGATTTAAATCAAACACGTAGAGTAAGTCTCCTCTGTATTACTTTGGTGGCTTGTTTCAAGTGTTATAGGGATGTTTTGAACTTTGGAAAGGCAGAACAGTAGGACACAGAATATATGTTCAGCTACTCCCTCAGATGAATCAGGATTTATCTGAGGATAATAGCTTTATTCATCAAATCCAAAGATGAAAGCCACATGATAGAATAGGTACCAAAATCAGTGTGGGACAGTTCTCTACAAAGCACTGTCAGTACCAGGAAGCAGGAAAAAGAATACTTGAGTGAAAGTGATTTCAAAATTAGGAGTAGTTGAATTTGAGCAAGTATCTGATAACTGACCATGGTTCAATATACGAAGATCAACTATGTGAGTAGATAATATTTTAGAAAGACAATCTATAATTTTCACATCTATAGCTTTTAAGTCCTAAAAGCTGACTAGATTTTAATTTCCTTCTATGAAGATAATTTTCCCCTTTAGAAAATGAAAGGATGTGCTACATTTGACTAAATGCTTTGCATTCTACACACTGCAGTGCTAACTGTGTTGCTGTTCTCAAAGCCTTTTAAATAACACAAATGCCAAAATCTCCAGAGTTTAGGATGATGTGGTTTTGGCTTCAATTTCTGTTCTGTTCTGGTACAATTATGTGTCCCTCTGCTTTGCTGAATGTAAAACAGATGTGTGAGAATAGAGAAAAGAAGTCCTCTAGTTTTTATAGTACTTTGGTAACCAGCAGGATTCTGAGATGGAAATCATTCTGAAGTATGTATGCCTTCATTCTGAATTTTTGAACTTCTATGTATACCAGATCATCCTAAACATGTATACAAGAAATTATGCAGATGCCCCATACAAACACATTCCCCTTTGCTGTCAAAATTATGTAACATTAAGGGTAAATACTGCCACCATTTAACACAGTGAGGTTGATTGAAATATGATGAGAAAACTCAAGATTGCAAGACTCTAGCAAACCCACTGTGTTAGACACTAACCACAATTCACAGACAACAAACAAACAAATAAAACACTGTTGAACAAAACAAAGACATGATCAGTAGTCCTAGTCAAACCAAGTCACCAAAATCAGAAAGACTTCATGCAGCTTTTATTGAAATACTGAAACTCAGGCCAAGAATATCTAGTGAACTAACAGTGCTTAGCTTAACAGTGATTCATAACTGGAAGGATTTATGGATTGGAGGAAAAAGAAAGAGAAAGAAGAAGAGTGTACAGAAATCATGCTCCTTTTCCAGAGTCACACCGCATTTCAAATGCAAACACACAAAGAAGGGAAATGCAGTTTGCTTCAGAGTACAGGCTGAGAGGGAGTCTGCAAACTGAGACCACTGCCAAGATACTTTGCATATCTTTTGGGCTTGGTTTCTTTTCCAAGCTTTATAGGGGAAAAAGGAAGTGATTTTTCTGGAGAGATTTTTATTTAGCAGTATTTTTTGAGTCTCATGTTAAGAGGAAAACATCAAAGATGCCATAAGAAATGATTGATGAAGCTGCATTATTTCCTCACCATATGTTATTAAGTGACAAAACATCAGTTGAATATGTCTTTTCAGAAAAGATTTTGAAATACTCAGGAGCTTTGTCAAACTAGTATAATCCTCTTAGATGTACCAACACTGAAATAAATTTTATTGCTTCTGGAATTAAGAAGTATAAAATTCAATGGGGGAAAAACTCATTAAATGGTTTGATCGTGTGTGTTCTTTTCCCCATCAATCTCAAATGTTCATATTCAGAAGAACTCTTATTTTATCTCTCAGATTTTAAGTACCAGCCATCTGTATTATCCATAGTGTTTGTGGATAGATAGATATGAACAGTGTTTATATGAACATCTTAGAAGACATGATTTGCACTTTCAGCTGTTGGAAAATATTAGTTGAACACGTTAAGCATGATAATATGAATTCAAAGTAGATGTCAGCTCTCATCATGTGCTGTCATCTAAAGAGGAACCCAAAATTACAGTCTAATGAGAATAATGACTAGGTTAAATCTGTGCCAATGCCCACTTTCATAATCATTTCATCTATTTTTGACATCCTCTTTCAAAAAGCAGACCTATGGTAGTTACATTTTATGCTAGATATTCTGACTTAAACCTGCATGATATTTCTTGGACCTTTCAAGAACCTGGGGAGGCCATTCTACTTGAACTGTGGGTTAGATGTTAATGTGGGCACAGGCACAAGAAAGAAAGGGATGGACAGCAAACTAGAGAAAATATAATGGGAAGCATTTTCTGTTATATTTCGTAGAGGATATTAGATAAAAATTCAACTACTTTTTAGTGAGGGACTGCTTCTAAAATTGAAAACAGCACAAACAATCCATTGCAATGAAAAATATTTAGGTTTTTTTTTTTTTAATGTTAATTATAAATGAGCGTTCCCTATGCATATCTCAGGAGATATGTCTCAGTCTATTTCCTTTTGACAGGTGGTAGTGTAAACCAAATGTGGTATTATGAATTCAAATTGGATTTCAACTGCTCATCATTCATACTCTGGCTTCAGAACAGGCTGAAACTATTATTGCCTAAAAGCCATAATGAAAATGAGTATCTTCTCTGCCATTTTCTAGTCTCTTTTCTTATTTTTTTAAGAGTACAGATTTATGATGTCCATTTAATATTTATCATCAGATATGTATTATCCTGGATTGTATACACCTGTTACTTTCAATTAGGTGAAGCAATAAATGCATACTCCATAGTGCAAGCATAAAAATACAGCATTTGGGTGGGGGTGGTATTTCACATGGACAAGTGTCAAATCCAGAGGATTAGTTTTCAGTCATTAGGCACAGAAATGTTGACATAATATTACAGTAGGGGTTACCAGTCTCAAAATAGCTATAAGTACCTTGGAAAAAAATGAATTATATGTATATACTCTAAACACAGGCTAATTTTGTTAGTCCGATAAACACAAGACATGTGCAAACAAACTCCACACTAAATACTCCATTCCTTCTTTCTCAATTTGATTTCTATCTTGACCTTCCACTTTGTTACTTGGTTTAGAATTATGCAATCTGTAACCACATTATTATGCCCAGAGAATATAAACAGAAACACAGACCCAGAGATGTCCCTGCTAACAATGCAGAGAGGGCACAGAGAAAAAAAAATCACTTGCCTGTAACAATGAAAGAGAGAAGCTACTGTTAGAAAGAGGGAAAATATCTCCACTAAACTTCTCTGTCAGGTTCACTATGGAACTTTTCCCCTTATCCTCTTGCTTATCTCCATGCTTTCACCTGCTGGCTAAAGCAGCAGTACAAATTCTCACCATAACAATACAGCTGGGAAAGAAGCAGCTGAAAAATGTGCTGGGATGGCAGCCCTGGAGAGGCAGGAATCAGAGCAGAGCCCACAGAAGCAAGGGTTCACTGAGATCTGCTCTTCCAGAAGGAGATAAATATAGCAAAGCTTGAGCATTCCAAGGGTGTAAACCATCCAGGTGACTCTGGTGTGACTATTGCTATGCATCGAGTTAAGCTGATTGTTTATACACACACACAAAGCTCCAACTAGGATTTTAAAGCCAACCATGCCAAAATTTAGCTTTGTAATTCCCCAGAAAGTGTCTGTGCTACAGTCTCTGCTCAGTGCAAAGGACAGACAGATAGTGCTAATTAATACCAGCAGCTGTGATGATTTTACAGCCACAGAAGCAACAGTTTGTTACAATGAGCCTCCACCTCGTATTAATTTGTAAATAGAAAATTCCCACTACTGAAGTATTCACCGATTTTTAATTATTTGACAAGGAATCCATTGTTAGCTTTTCATAGGTCTGTACAGAATAACTTAATCTGTCATTTGAAGTTCCTTTTACAACTATCTTCATTAAACAAATCAAGTGAAAACTATCTGATTCAAAATTGACAATAATAATTAAGAAATCATCTCTGTGTGTACAATTCAGCTCAAAAGATGAGGGTGTTTACTGTTGTTAATAAAATACAAGTGTTCATGACATTTGGAAAGAGTAAACATAAATGCAAGAAGAGAAAGGACTGCTCAGCCTTTCTGAAGATGGAAAGAGCTCATGTACCTTTCTAATAGCCCCCTAATTTAATGAACATATTCCTTATACCATCTGGTCTGACTCACTCAAAATATAACAAAGTAGATCACAATTAAAACATTATAAATCTAACTCAACTTTAGAGTGAACCCTTTGGATTAGAGCATCATGGTTAAAGCTGAGCTGTCAGCAACGTGACAGATGATTCCACGGAAGCTAATTCAGCAGACACTTTACAATGCTCTCTTTGTTAAAAGCATCTGTATATTGATTTCCATATTTGTATTTTAAGGCAATCTCATGCTTAGAAAACAAGATCTCAATGTACAAATGAGGCATGGAATATCTGTCATTTGTCAGATCTGGACTGAAATCTGGAGACATAAACTGTCAGGAAATAAAATGTTTTACATCTGCAGCAATTAACCAGGCAATTATTCCTCCATTTCTTTTCTGGAAAAAAATGGCAGAAAATGGGAGGAAAAATCATATTTGGCTTAGTTTTTATAAGTCTTCTGTCTTTCATTTTAAACACCAGCATATTTGAAAATAGCATCGTTTTGAGATGCACATACCTCCTTTCCCATTAAGTTTTACTATAATTCAAAACTCATTTTACATTTTTCAGTATTAATTTAATTTCCATCAAAATTTCTACAAATGGGCCTTACATTATCAAAGTCCATGACCAGGTCAACAGATGAAGGAGAGACATATTAATTGTATTTATCTATTTTTGGTCAAAAGTGGTTCAGGTCACACTGACGGAACTAGAATCAATTTGTAAAAACCCTTTTCTGTTTATTCAAATGCAAAATAAGTAAAATCAGAATGACAGTTATAATTACTGTTATTTCTCTGAACCATCTATTTACAGACAGGATGTGAAAATATAGGGATAGAAACATTTATTTTTTGCCCATCCCAGACTCACCCCTCATTTTAATGAAATTCAACACTGTGTTTTGTCACAAGCCAGGTCATTTTTCTACAAAGTGGTCAGAAATCAGTAATTTGCAAACCACGATAGTCTTGGGAAAATGGGGGAAATTTCTGCATTATTGGTCCCCCAAAGACAAAACAATTCTCCCAAACTCTAGTTCCACTGTGGAAATTATCCCATGCTTCTCCAAAGTGCTACTGATGAAGAAATTGCCTTTATTTTGAAGAGATAAGTAACACAGGAGAAAAATATCATTCGTCATAACTTGAAATATCACAGCTTAATATATCTATACCTTAAGACATAACATTATGTAAAGAGTGATCCTCAATACTTATTGTAGCATAAGTAATAAATTCTACCCTAGTCTATCGGAAATAGTAAACCTGAGGGGGCTTTGCCTTTTTTATGTACATTTCTTTCTGCTCAATGCCTTTCACTAGAATTAAAAGCCTTCAGTCCATAGGGTTTGTGAGTAAAAGGAAGTCCTTTTAAAATAGGAAATAAAAAACGATTGATGAATTGATACCAGATTTATATTTGCACAGGACACAGAAAAATCTCTCTCCTGGGTGTGATACCACCTATTGAGAATCTGTAGGGCATAAATGGTAATATTTGCTTTAATTCATTTTTTTTTTCTTATCCTTCAAAGCACAGAAAAAGGAGCAAGAGAAATTACAGATTGACATAACATTGTCAGCAGCATCCATTTCAGTGCTGCAGGTGCATTTCCCCAGTCTAACTTTGACTCTGCTTGGGCTGTAATGGAATATATTTGCATATTATCACAACCTATCAGAGAATCAGTCCTCCCATACCCTGCCAGCACAGGGAAAAGAGAGGTTTCTCTTTTCTACTAACATCAGTTAATCTGTCCTATTTAAAGTACTATAGTTTTGAATTAGATGTAATTGAAAACCTGCAAAACAGGGTGAAATGGAGTTTTAGCTGAAAATGTAAATAATGAGAGATAAAGTGATGCATGTTACCAGGTACCATCTATCTAGATTCCCACCAGTTAAACAAATGTCAGGGTATTGATCTGTTCATACAATAGCTCAGGGGGCCCCGTCTTGAATTTCCTGTGGCTCTCAAGAAACTCAGCAGCAGCTCTCGTGCCAGGGCTGTGTCCTGTGTCTGCCAGAGGACTGTGCTGGTGGGGGCTGGGGCTTTCCACAGGGGCCTGGCGGCTGCAAACAACACACAAGATCCTATGGATTTCTTTGACAAACTTCATAGACTCATCCACATGCCGAGGTAGGACACACAGCACCCTTGGAAGAGCACCAGCCCTCAGCAATCTGTTCCCAGAGCTCTTCCCACTCCCCATCCTACTCTCTGGTGTAATAAATGCAGAGGACAACTTCATTGCTTTAGGAACCTTTTGGCCTTTGTCCAGTTCAGCACAGAAACTTGGCCACTTCCACATAAGGCACTCAGCTGCTTTTATGTCCTATATTCATAGCTACTGAGGATTTAATAAAAGGAGCCAAATACTGAGAGTGGGCTCCCAAGAAACATGACAAGGACAGGGCAGAGCCCAAGGTGGAAGGAGCTCCCCAGGCCACTCCCCAGACAGTGGGACCAGCAGAGAGGGCAGCTTCTCCCTACTGGGAGCTTCATCTATCACACCCAGGGCACATTTATTCACCAAACTTCTCTGCATGACTGTGGTGCTCAAAACCCATTCTTTAAGGACTTTTGTGAATCAGCTACTAATTATTTCGTTTGGGAAGCCTGGATTAAAAAGTATATATCAAGTATACCTATGACTCAAACTAGTCTATCCAGTGCTGTTTCACTTAAAAGGAGCCAAATCCAAAACATCAGCAGCATCTTACTTTGAATATCTCCCTCAGCCTTTTTATGAGCGATATTTTACTATCTCAGGCAGGCACCACTTGATTTGTGAAGAGAATTTAGAAGCACAGGAGATATGCTAATTTCCCAGCTTATTATCCTGCCTGACTTACCCGTTATTTTTTCCTTTTTTTGCTGTCATGAACTGAGAAGGTCCCAGATGGAATTTCTAAATGAAAGCATTTGTGTCCACTGCTCCCTACAGAAAAAAATGTTAAGGGAGAAAGTCTGTGGGAGTACAAAGATTGAGGAGTTAAAGGGAGGACAAAAGATATCAGTGGGAATATAGATGAAAACAGGCAGGAACTGAGAAGAACAAAGACTAAGCATGAAAGAATAAATATTAACTGCCCTCCTATACATACATGCCCTTTCCACAGAATATGGAGCTCCTCAAACTACTTTTTCCCCACTTCCTACTGAAAAAGTCAAACCCAGTTTCCAGCTTTTTATTAAAAAGTAGATAAATAGCTCTTTCAACAATTAATCTGAACCCTTTTCAGTTATCTTTGCTTACAATAAATGCATTTCTCATTGAAAAATATATTCATCTGCTTTGCACCCTATTCACTTTTAAATGCAGACTGAGAGTGGTGTCGGGAGCAGGAGGAGAGGGGGGCTTTGCTGGCAGTGGGAGTTCTTCCAGCTGCCTTCAGCAGGGCTGATCCCAGCCCAGGGCTGAGCCCAGAGCTCAGCCCCCCAGCCCCCCAGCCTCCCAGCCCCAGGCCCAGCAAGGCACAGCAGGCTCACAGCAGCTCTGCTCTTTCACTTCCACCTCCTTGAGGTTTATTGCTGAAAAGTTCTGCTTGTAAACGTCACCACCATATTTTTATTACAAACAGTGTAGGCAAAGTGCATTAAAGCAATATTTTGCTTTTAGCTCTCTTGTTACTTGTAATGACCATAACGGGCAATAAAATCTGTTATTAATGTTTAGCTTGGTTTAATCAACACCAGACCACAGCAAAGCACAGATTTGCTGATCCAGTGACCTCACTGTGCTGTGTTTAGGTCTTGCTTGCTGGTGATTTCCAGCTGCATGTTCCCTGGCCTGTATTAAAGTAGAGCGAGCTGACTGCTTCTAGAATTGTAACAGTAATTAAGAGACTATTCTGCAGCTTCAAGGGAAAGGTAATAAAATGGATTCTAAAAGACTCTTGCTGGAGAGGAAGCGATAGGGCTTCGTGTAATAAACTTGCATGGCACCATGGAAAAATTCTGCCTTTCCCTGTTCCACAGACACCCTGTGACCCTTTACCCAAAGCCCAGAGAATGAAGCCAATGGCTCTGCTCTGTAAGGCAGAGTGTGGACACAAATGGGATCAAACACATCATCCAGAGCTCGCTGAAATCACCTGCAGAGCTGGAGGAGATGAATGAGGGACATCCATACAGATTTTACAGCATCTTACTTTTCTCCTTCCTGACAGTTGCAGGGAACACGAATCACAAGCAGTGATTTGCTTTAGAGACCAAATGTGTGTTTCTTTCGTTATTCAATCACAGGTAAGATTAACTTTGTGTATGAAGACATACATAAAAATGTAATCATTTCATTGTCAGGAGCCTAAAGCTAATGTTAATTACAGTTTGAAACTTCGATTATTAATGCATCTTTACCTATTGAAGTGTGAAATAAGCAATAGTAGTTGGAATGCACCAATTAAATTAGCTTCTGAGATTAGAATTCATAAATAGGATACTATGTTGTATTTACAGTTAAAATTGTAACACAGTATGCAAGAGGTGGAGGGTTCTGTATTCTAAACAACAATACACCTTAACGTTCATTTAAAGAAGGAAAAATGTTGGCCTTTTTCCATAAACCTATTGCTAAATTATAAATATTCAAGCTTTATGTCCTGTGGAAGCAGATGCTATATTTATTCTATCCAGTCAACTATTACAAAAATCAAATTCACCTTTTTCATAAATCTTGCATAATACACACACCCATGCCCCTTATGAAAGCAAATGGATTCTATAGCCAGAACTAAGCAAATATTGAATACAGGTATTCAAGAACAATAATTCAAAGAATTAATAGAATTCTCTGTTAGCTAATAACTTTTTTTTTTGGTCCAGTTTCTAAGTTTGTTCATTTTACTTTGTTGAGTTAGAAAGTCAACAGTACAAAAATCTATCACCTAATAAGTTAATATTATAAATACTTGGAGGAGAAAATGTGTGTACAAATTACAGGGAAGCAATAATATTTTACGTGTATTGTAATTGTTTAAGGACAGAGGAAAATGAAATTTACTTAAACAAAGTAACAAAGAACAACAGACTTCAACTTCAGTGGAACTTACGATATCTGTTTCAATTCCTTTCAAAATTCCAATTCACTTGTGCCAGTTTTTGCAGTTCTGAAAATGTACTATCTTTGGTCCCAGCACAGAACAAAATTCCCCTGATGTCTTTCTCTCCTCATAAATTCTCTCTCCCTTTGTTATAACAAATTTGCTGAGCGGTTACTTCCCTTTCAGTATTTATTCCAGATTATTGCTTTTTACAATTAGTCTTTAATCAATTTTCATCTTTCCTTTCCCAGTATCGCTATCTTCCTTCAGCCAACTTTCCTTCCAACACAAGACACCTAGGAAAGGCAGTGGGATTTCTAAAATGCTGCACATACGCAATTTTAGTCATTATTGGAAGATCTTCCTGATCCTGCCATAAAAATTAAGAAATCAACCATCACACTGTACACGTGATGAGCTTTTGGATACATGCTTTGAACAAATGCTCACTTAGGAGAATGCACTTGACAATGGGATCATAGCTTTTGTCACCTTTTGTATTATCTTTTACATGTTTGTTACAATTGAAATTGCCTAATTTTTATTAATTCAAATGAAATGAAATTTCTACAGGAAATAAATTGTTACAATTTCATTCCAGAGAGAGATTTGAGCAATTTATTAATTTTTTTTTCTTCCTGAAGGACACTTGGCCTTCTTAACTGATTAACATTGACAGCAATGAACTCTGCACCTCAGTACCCCATGAACAGCAGACAAAGCACTGTTTGCTTAATTGACTTATCTGCCATCAAAAGCAGATTTTTGTCCAAACGTTTTTTGGACATCAGTCCTTGCATGAGTCCATACATGATTAAACCACAAGTAGTTTTGAAGCTTAGAAATCTTCACCATGCACATTCTAAGCTGTGAGGTTTTGGTTTTTTTAAAGAAACATTTTTGTGCAATAAATTACTCATTATTAGTTACAGACAGCTTTAATTACAGGTACTGACTTAGACTGAGGGAAAAAGTCTGCACAAAGTGATCTAACAAATTAGATCTGAACAAGAATCATGAAATGACAACCTGAAATTAGCAACATAAAAGCAAATTGTTCTCCAAATTTTCAAGTAGATCATAAGCTTAAACTTAAACAAAGAATATCTATTTTTAGTGCCTCTTAGAGAACTCACTCCTTTGAAAGTGACACCAGAAAACTTATTATTCATAAGGGACCAAAAAATGAGGATGAATGAGCAATAATGAAGTAGCAGTTCAGAGAAGGATTTTCAACAGCTTTCTGAAGGCAAGAGTATACTAGAAAAAAATCTTTAAAGAGTGAAAAGAGTGTGGAAATAATTCAAATCCTACAGAAGACAAAACTTAATCCAAGATAACGTTAGTGACATGCACAGATGACATCTTATCTCCAAAAAATGCTCATACAAAATTAATCAGTCAAAACAATTTAAATGCTTTTGACTTGGAATTATTGGTATTGGGGTTTTGTTTCACTGCATTGCTGATCCCCAGTGTCAGTGGATGACAGGAAAGAGGCAGAATCCAAAGCAGAGCTGTGGTGACAGACAGGGGTTTAGAAGGAATCAATGCTACACTGGATTAGTGGACAGACTGATTAATTAGTTACTTTGTCAGTGTGCTGGGGACATTAGGGGAAAACTGCTGTTCAGGTGTCTGAGGGATCCAGGGCAGAGCTGGGAGCTGGCAGGTCTGGCAGAGATCACTCCCTTTGCCCTCCTAGGTGCTCCCATCCTATTTCATCCCAAACAGCATTCAGGATGCCAAGTCTGTTGGGATAAATACAATTCTCAAACAATAGTGACTTGACACCATCAACCTTTTAAAAAAATATTCAACATCCTGTAAATCCATTCAGGAAACAGATTTTTTTCTTTCCTTCAGAGTTTTAAGTTCCCTGATTTCTTTCCTTGGGGCCATAATGCCAGTGTTCTGACACGTCCTTACTGCCTTCCCTGTATCCTTCATGTAAGAAACATCTCCTGAAATAACCAAGCCTCTGTGCTTACATAACTCACCTTTCTGAGCAGCCCTGGGCAGAATCTAAATTTTGATTAACACCTCCAAAGCTTTTAATAGTGCCTTGCAATTTGGTCAGACAGAGAAATATAATCCCCCACCCTAGCTCCACTAACATACCCCCTTCCTCTTCCTCTTAGAATAATCCAGTCCTGGAGCTAGACCAAGAAATTATGAAATTTGATCACAGATTTTATTTTGGACCCAAAAGGACTGTCTTTATGAAAGAGAAAAAAATATGCCTTTATGACAACTCATGTGTTTCAGTAACTGACAATTCCCACCAAAAAATCCTATAACCTTTCAAAGAATTATATAAATATTTTTCATTGCTCTCCTATACCAGTCCAGCTCGGGTTAAACATCTCCTGGCCTGAAGATGTTAACTTTTCTCAGGCTTTGAACTAACTTTAAAAATTATTTCTTTTCTGCCTCACAGACCAGTACTGTGTCTCCAACCCTGAGCGAGCACAAAAGGCTACAGTCAGTGATTTCTGTGTACAATGATTTCAAGTTGTTCAATCTTGAACACAAAGCTCCTAAGATATGTCCCTAGGTTTTGGGAACATGATCATTTAGGTTAAATCTTTTAAACTTTGCCATACCTGAGCTGCATTTCTTCCATGCCTGCTTCTCAAACAAAACCTTCTTTTCCTCTTAACTTCCAACTTAATGTCTCTTTGAGCCACAATCAATTTTTCAATCCTTCTCATCTCTGCTGCCTGCTCAGAGCAAGTCTTTTTCATCTCCTACTATCTTATATGCCAAATTTCATCCCTTTTGCCAAGGCCTTTTCTAAGTCTGGCAGTTCCATCCTCTGAGCCAACCATGCTCACTGAGTAAAACTACCATGGAATATCAGAATATTTTCCCTGTTTTTACCAAGTTCGAGTTTCAAAGGCAGTCTATGTCCATGAAAGTAAACTCAACCTTTTAAACACTTTTTGGGGGGAATTTGGTATTCAAAAACGCTGCTGAATATCTCATGAGGCCATTCGTAGGTAGCAAGAAATTATGTGCTGCACAGAAGTCCCAATTTGGAAAAAGAGTTTCAGATCAAGTAAAAAAGACAAACAGAACACTGCTACCAAAGATCCTTAAAACCCTGCACAAAAATGTATATGGTGTTTCTGCATTTATTTGAAGGCCTGGAAACACAATGGAACTCTCAGAGGACTGCAAAGGTTTCAGTAGATTTTCAGTCGAGCAAGTTTATGGGTCATGTGTTTATGCTCTGCCTGATGCAGATCAGTGCCATATACTCACTTCTCAAAATGCTGAAGGGATTCATTAAATTTTGGAAAAAGAAAGAAACACTTTAAGTCCAGCTTTTACTGGCAATTCTTGCGTTTTTGCTGCATATTTTATCTCCATTCACTGAATAACTCAGTCACAATTCAAAGCAATTACACTCCTAAAAACCTGCTATTAAATGTAGCAAGGAAATATCTCAGGAAGACTTAGGACTGGCTGAAGTCATGACCAATTTTGAAAAATGACAATTAAGATAGAAAGAAGTAAGAAACAACAGTAATGGACGGATAGAAAAATCAATGAGGACCACTCCATTTTGGGCAGAATTTTAGCAGATAGAGATGAACTTAATCTCATATAAACTAGCCTGTCAAGGAAATGAAAAACATTATTGAGCTCTAATGTCTTCACCAAGCCTAGTCTGAGTCCACCCATTGGTATTTTCAGGAGATGCTGGATGATGGATAGATTCTCTCAGCAGCTCCTACATTGTCTGAATGCCAAAAACCCCATGGCCAGCTGTGTGTTGGACTTTCATAAGGGTCAGATTGCAGTGGTGCAGAGACAGAGATAATATAAGAATAAAGCTTTGGGTTTAGGTGGGGTTTTTTTCCTTCCATGCATTCTCCTGGGCGTGCAACATGACTTAACAGTCACAGAGCCTTTGAGCTCATGAAGGTTCACAAAGTGTGAAGGAAGAAAATTAGGAGAGACAAAGCTTGTTTCATACCTGTGCTTTCTGAAAATGCAACAATGTGCATTAAAAGCACCAATAAATCTAATGAATATATGTATTTCTGTAAGTAGCCATTACACAAAACCACAGACCTGAATTATTTCTTTTTTTTTTTTCCACTACTGGATTAAAAAAAACATGTTTGAAATTAGGAGGAAAAAACAAAAATTTTAGAAATAATTGATGTTCCATAATATGCTCAAGGTAAGAACAAGAAAAGTGAGTGATGCTTCCTTAAGTTAAACTCATTCACATGAGAAGATGCCTGGTAGGAAAGAGCTCTTCTATTTAGAAAACAAAGCAGATATCCTAAGTTCAGGTTTCAGGTAGAAGAGGGAGCTAGGTGTCACTTAGAAGTAATCAGAATAAGCAGAATAGCTTAATCAGAAAAACAGCCAACACAACCCAAATAAGGAGAAAAGTAACCAATGCAGCAAAATAGCTCCTGTAGTTCTGCTTCTTATCTCAGTGATGTTCCTGCTCCTTTGAGCATGTAAACATGAACACTGGTCACAATGGCTCATTAAGGTCTAAAATACCTCTGCTTCAGAGATGGGTTTTAAGACACAATAAGATAACATATAAAATACAGATATATGAGCCTAGATATAATATACAGTTCTGTCATAATCATCTTCAACAACCAGCACCATAATGCGACAAGATTTTAATTATTTGAGGTATTGTTTGTCAATTCTTATTATCAACTATGCTTCTAACTTTTCTGAGTACTACTAAATAACTTGGCTTTCTAGATAACTTCTTTACAAAACTTCTTCTTCTTTTTTAACTCCTACTAGAATATTTTAGCTCAGGATTGGTCCTATTAGAAGCAATATTTTCAAGACAGAAAGCCAATTGCTAGAGTTCAAAAATGCAGTGATGATTAAAAAAAAATTCACATTAAGGTATTAAGTATGGCCATCAGTTAGCATCAAGTGACTTCAGAATGTATTATCTTTTTAATTTCAGCATAAATTCAAAGTAGTACTTTGTTCATGATTTAGTCTTCTACAGTTACACCACCATCTTGGTAACAGCAATAAATGATAAAGGGATCTAAAACATGTATTAAAAACCTGAATTACATCCAAATTGCCTAGCCTTCTCTCAAAACCACTGCAAATCAGTAGAAAAGATAAAATCTTAAGTGAGTACCATCAATTAAATGCAGTTGTAATGAAATAAGCTGTATGATAATATCATTTGAGCAGTGTAAACCTTGGAGGATGAAGCCTCAAATGAGAAAATGGTGCTGGGAGAGATTTCTAACGGGATGTAGTTAAAACTTGTTTACTTTTACCTGAAATGAGGACTTAAAATCCCATTTTACTTTATGGTACCACTGTTCTATCTTCTCCACCCTCTTCCTTCATGCCTCCAAAATTTGTGAAACACCTGCAAATGAGAGTGCACCTACAGCAAACTGAATGGGACACACTTCTGACTATAAAAGAGAAAATTTTCAAAGAAAGAGATCACTTAGCATTTTCTTTGACGTCTGTGTTACACTGCTTCTGTAAGAGAACAACTCAAAAGAAGGGATGCAACAGTTTGAATATTAGGGGAAATAATGAATGGATTTTATTCCACTTGTAAACCACAGTGGATCACTGATCAGAAATAAAACCAAAAAGTGGAAATCATCTCAGAGTACTGATGTGGCCTCAGAAGATTTCCTTCCCCATATTTGTTGCTTTGGGTTATGTCAGTTTGTTTTATAGCTGCAGTAATTTTAAATGCATTTTTCTCTCTTGTGAGATGCACTCTTTCAACTTTCCTTGAGGAAGCTCGAGGCACTGATTTATGGTCAGATATGTGTGAATATATCTGACCATAAAACACATCGTAGTTTAGTATTTACTGCTAGAAGACAGACAATATTCCAGATTCAGTGTCTGAGTTATATCAGCCCTCTTTCTTGTTGTATGCAGGCTATATGTAGGTACCATAACATCCTGTTAAAAATAAAACTGCATCTGGTTTATTTATTATATTATTTCTAAAGGTTTTGCAAATGTAGGATTTCAACCTCCATTAATGGTAAAAGAGACACCTGCAATATTCCAGGTTTACTTAGAAAGGAATCTTAAGTTTGGAATTTTCAAGCCATCTACTGTTAAAATATGGATCCTGAAAACATTCGAAATTTGCAGTCTCAGATTTAAAACAGACAGTTTTCTTCTCCTTACAGTGAATAAAAAGGGAATAATGATATTAAGGAGTCAGAAATATGAAGCTGCATCCAAGTTCAGGCTGGGGGGGATGGTTCTTTGGCCATTGTGCTGCATTTGCTACATGGTTGTATGGTGGGACTGCCATGCGTGATCACTGGAAGGGTAGAAGTAAATTATTTTCCTTGAATTCTATTAGTTATTTAGTGTAGTAGCATTTGAATTACTAGGAAATACAGACTCATTCATGCAATGTGACTAGAAAGAATGAAAAATTGCTCTGACTTTGTAATTATGTACTCAGATTTCAAATACTGAACCCTAAATTTGCTGTATGATCTAGACGTGTGACTTCTGTGAGAAAAATAGCAAATAATACAACATGAGAACTTGAATCTTATGAAAAAAGTATTAAATATGTGAAGAAAACATTTTCTATTAATAAGATCTCAATAATATTTATAATAGCAGCTGTAGAAAAGCTCACATGCAGTAAATGAGACTTTCACAGAATCGAGGAAAGAGCTCCAGTCTCTCACAAGATCTCTAAAGGATCCGTCCCTGCCCTTCCTGTCATAAGACTATAAACCAAATACCTGTGATTGCAATGCCTAAAACAGAGGTAAAATCTCCAGCACACCAAATTCAATGTCTCTAATAATCTACAAGTTTTCAGTTCTGCTATATTCTTTTGAAAATCTTAATTGAACTCATATCTGATAGAAAGTGTCCACAAAGCACCATTTTCAGAGCTGCTTCCCTGACCAGCTGTCATTCCTGTTTTTATTATCCATATGTGGTCTGTCAGGTGGCAACAGTCATAGATGGCACTGTGGAACAGTGCTGCTTCTAGCAGCAAAGCAGTCAAAAATTTTCCTCAGTGTCCACAGGCAGCTCCAAAATTGTCATGTGCCTTCAGCAGCATGACTGGGCGCTGATTTTTAGGGTCAACTTTCAGGCTGCTTGCTTGGAAGCAGGCTTGTTCTGTAGGAATCAGTCTCCAGAATAGTCAGAATACTGTC